>NW_026694514.1:0-86732 GCF_021218885.2 Marmota monax | reverse complement strand
CCAGGATATCACATGATTTTATTCTGAAAGACTGGGCAGCCATAGTTGAGGGTCAAAACACACATGGATATCACATTGTAGACCTCACTGGGCCTGGCTTCATGTGACCTTTTGGCCACTATTTGGGAAGCCTTGCCTGTGAGAGTTCTCCAGAGCTTTCATTGAAATGAGCTTTTTCACCATTTAATGGTTGCTGAATGAATTGAAACCCACAGTGCCTACAACTTCATGCTTGAAAAATGGCTATATAAATACCATGAAATTTTTGAAATTTCCATGACCCGGTGGCACTGGAGAACCTTTGGATGTCCTGTTGCTGATCATGAGTATACCAGACAGTGCCTTGATTGACTGGGTTTCATGAAAATGGTGTAGAACAGAGATGCCAATAAGTTGGAGTAAGTTGTGACTGACCCTTCACATGTGCTGACATTTACTTTTACTCTCTAACCGAAATCCTATTGCTAAAGAACTTTTGTTCCAAATCCTATACTCACTCTTCTTCCTAAACCTACCGACTTTCTTCCTAATCCTACCGACTATCCCGTTTTTGACTGGATGTTCTCTTCTACATTCAATCATCCAAGGAACAAGGTCCTATGCCATTGTATATTGATTTATCTGAGACATCTGTGCAGAACGTAATTCAAAGCTATGTTTCCAAATCAAGGTCACAATGCCCTTCTGGGCTTCAAATCTTACTTAGATTTCTGATTTCATAGATATATTTCACATATATATTCTTATAAATATCACAGGTTCCCAATACCATTATTCATCAGGCAGAATGATTCCTAACCCAAATCGAACATGTTATTAACCCTAACCATACACTGTTCCCTCAATCTAACTTTACAGAAGAGCAGGGACAGAGTTGGTCTTACAATACAGGAATGTAGGGGATCTTCCACCTGCTGAGAACCTCAAAGGTCCATGGAGAAATGATCCCTGGAGAAGATGAAGGCAGCTATGAAGGACCTGAGAGATCAAAAGTCATCTTCCTTGGCAAACAATCTGGTCAGGATGAAGGGATGTGTCTGAATCAGCCTCTCTCTCTTAATATAGAGAAGATGGACCAAACCAGGCCTGTGTGGAGAGCTGTTCCTGTGTGCCTATGGTTGATGTAACATTCTAAATTGTGAAAGTGTCACAGGAAGTAGGGGTAGCCTCCATCTCATGGGACCCTTGGAAGCAACTGTTAGGACAAAGTGGTTGCCAAGGCAGTGACCTCATTCAGTTCCTGAAGGAAGTGACCTCACCTCACTTTCTAGGTGATGGAACTCTCTGAACTTGGGATCCAGGAAGCCAGGCACCCAGAGCCAATCCCAGTACCAGTCACAGTGGTCTCACTTGTTTGGATTTACCAAGGACAGAGTCAGTCTTTCTTGGTTCCTACAGATGTGAGGATGGCCAATTGCCAGGAAAGCTCTGAAGAGAGGCCTTTCCTGAGAAATCAGGTAGTGGCTCACCGCTGGCTCCTGACAACTTCACAGAGTTGGCCAAGGAGACCAGGTCTGAGACAGGACAGGCCATTTCGGGGGAACATAGTATGGCCCACCAGTCAGAGGACACTCCGGATAGTCACAGATCTACTTCGTGGAAGGAGGTGCATTTGGGGGTGTGGGTGTGGGTTTGTGGTTTTGTTACATGTTCTGAGAATAGGTAGGAAAGGTTTTTTGTTTGTTTTGGAGTGAAGTGTTTCTAGTAAGTCGTTTGATAAGGCTACTGTTACTATGTCTGTGTATCCCACTGTGTCCATGGTTGTAGACATTAGAAAAGAGAATGCATCAATGGATGTGTCCTGTCTAGTAGAGAGCTTCCCAACATTCATCCTGCCCAATTTATAAATGGACGGCTGCTTGCCTCATCGATGGGCAACACCTGCTATCTTCCTAAGTTCCTGTTTTCTTCCTGAATTCTGGCCACTCTTCAGAATAGGCTCATGGTTTTGTGTCCAAGATATGTACCACCTCCAAGCTCTGTGACATGGCCATGTACTGGATACCTGAAGGGATGGCGAGCATCTCAAAAAACTCAGATATCAGTGTGACCAAGAAAGTCTCAGTGGAGAAACCCTGCTTTGGGCCTTTTTCTTACCTATGGTTCTGTTGCCCTGAATGTCAGGAAGGTCTTTGCCTCAGGCCACCCCTTTGTGAAGCCTGAAGGAAACAGTTTTCAAATTGAAATGAGTGGGCATCACCTGTGGCTCTTTGCTTAATTGCTTTGGAAAGGGATGTGTCTGAATCAGCCTCTTGGCCCTGCAAGAGGCTGTGGCTTATATTCTCAGCACCTGATGCATCTAAAGAAAGATCCCATGTGTGCATCTAAAACGAAAATGGCCAAAAGAGCAATCATTGTGGATGATGTCTCTTGCCTTCCTCTGTTAGGTTCCTGATCTCCATCAAGTTAGAATAGGGAACCTTTGGGTCAAATGAGTTTTTAAAAGCCCTGCAGAGTCTAGGCATTATGTGCTTGGGTTTTCTCATGACTCCAATTCTCATAAACAATCTAAACCCCACAGTCAATAGGCCTCAAATTGGAGAAGTGGAGCCGTATTAACAACAGGCCTATTTGATCACTCCTGGTTCACAAAAAGGGTGTCCAGGCCACCCTGACTTTAGGCAAATGAGGGGCAGGGGAGCTTATTTTGGACACTGTCTTGGGCTGCACCCCTCATGGAAACCTCCAGCCAGAGGTTATGATGAGTGTCTATATGGAAAAAGATGAGGGCCATGTGGGAGTGTTTTGATTTTAAATGTGGTCATTTGTGTTGTGGTTGGAAGAGATGACTGGGTCCACCTGGGCTTGAACTCTGGTGTGATTCCCCTTAGAGGCAGAGTTTGGGAACTGACCTCAGAGAAGTATTGCCATGAATTGTGTTGGGATTTTAGGAGGCCACGCATGAGAGTCTCCCTTGGAAACTGAGATCTAGGACCAGGGTGGCGTTGCAAAGAGCACTGGTAATCTCAGCCAGGATATCACATGATTTTATTCTGAAAGACTGGGCAGCCATAGTCAAGAGTCAAAACACACATGGACCACACATTGTAGACCTCAATGGGCCTGGCTTCATGTGACCTTTTGGCAACTCTTTGGGAAGACTTGCCTGTGAGAGGTCTCCAGAGCTTTCATTGATTGATCTTCCTCACCGTTTAATTGTTCCTGAATGAATTGAAACCTACAGTGCATCCAACTGCATCCTTGAAAAATGGATAGATAAATACCATGAAATTTTTGAAATTCCCATGATCAGGTGGCACTGGAGGACCTTTGGATATCCTGTTGCTGATCATGAGTGTACCTGTCAGTGCCTTGATTTACTGGTTTTCATGAAAATGGTGTAGAACAGAGATTCCAGTAAGTTGGAGCCTGCGGATTAGTGGGCCTAGAGCAGTGGTTTGCAGGTGTGTGATAAAATATCTGTCGTGAGGCCATGTGGATCTGCCATTTGCTTCCAAATGGCTTGTGACTGACATGGTGCAGCCACCAGACCCTTATATGTAAAGGCATCTTGTTATATAGAGATTTCAGGGCAATGTTCAGAATCAGGTTTGTATGGTCAAGGGGGGGGAACTATGAGGGATAGAAGCCTGGTGGTGCATTCTCCTGCAGACGGTGAACCACCACATGCGTCAGAACTCCCTCCAGCACTGTGTCCCTGTTGAACTCCTTGTATTTAGTGAAGCAAATACCAAACTCCAAGTGCATCAGCACGAAACACCATGAAAAATGGAGGATGACTAAATGGCTTCACAGTCCACACGGGGAGACACTTAGCCCCCAGTGGCCACAGTTTATCGACAAAGAGAGAATTCAGCTCTGATGCCTCATGTTCATTAAAAAATAAGAACACATGTACTCCAGGTCACATAGATGCAGACCCAGCTTTGATTGTCTCATTACAAAGGAAGCTAAGCTCCTGACGACAACATATATTTCAAGTGCCCAATCTTAGAGGCAGTTTCTCAAGAAGTCTTTAGGCCTGCAGAGCTCCATGTTTGTGGAGTGTTTACCCGGTCCCTCACTTTTGGAAACTCCTCTACCACCTCCAAGGTTGTGAACTCCTGAGCATTTTCCATTCCAGATATGTATTCATAGATTTTATAACTTTTCTCCTCTAATTGTGTCTTACTTGGGGTGAAGGTAATGGTAAGGCATTGTTCTGGATGAGAGTGAGAAGATTTTGTGTAACACATATTTGCATACACATTGGATTCATTTTCCATTCGAAATACTGAATCCCTGACACTAACCCATACCCTACTAGACTATGACTACTAATCCTAATATGATGGAGAAAATTAACTCAAACAGAATAGAAATACAAGCAGTTCAGAGGAGGCATGGTGTATATTTGGATTTGCCTTTTGAATTATATAGGGTAGGAGTTATAAATCTAGTCATTTTTTTGTAAAAATAGTTCTCCATGTGTTTTTCAAGTTAACAAATATGTGACTTCCTGTCTCCCTTTTTCTGTAGCCTATTCAGATCATGTATTTTTATATGCACATACAGAATCCTACCTGGTATCACACGTACATTCTTGTGAGGTGACTGACTTGGCAGATACAAATTGTGAGAAGAGATCACTTCTTTAAACACTGTTGGAACTGAAAATTCAACCTATGGGTGAGCTTCCTAATTGAACACGAGATACATAAATCCATTTTCAGTAAAATGAATATTTTTGGATTTGTGGATGATATATATTTCATTTTGAATTTCGATTGGCATATATATTGCTACTTTAATGTCTCTCTGTATATATATATATATATATATATATATATATATATATATATATATATACACTCTCCAGATTTTTAAAAATATGAAATGTATGTGTCTTATATACACTCCCTCAATTCATTCATGTTCATGTATGTGTATTTATAATCAACTTCTCACAAGATTATTCTCAGAAATATTCATCCACCTGAAATACATATTTGTTTCCTAGTACTGAGAGCTAACTTCAGTGAATGGTGCATACAAATCCTAATATTTCTACAGTAACTGACCCAGTTTAACATCAATGCAAGTAGATTCCTATGGGACATGATGTGTATTTTGACGTTCATTTTTTTCAACACTGGTACATTACTATTTCTTCAGTTTAGGCCCATCATAGGATATATATTTCATCCACAAGTTCACAAATTTATAGGCATTTGTTTCACTTTCAATCACTTCCTGCTTCAGAACACATGTATTCCTCCACATTTCTTGACTGGTTGTTTTATGACACTTCTTTCCAAACACAATATTTTGTATTTCCATAATCATTTTGAAGCAAAACTCACACACCCTTCATGATAAACCATAACCCTAATATTACCATTAGATGTATAACTGGTTGGAATGAATGATTGTATATCAATATATGATTTCTTATATATTTTCAGATATCAATTCAATCCATTATTTAAAGTGGATCCAGTTATATTATTTTCACAGTATGGTCTCCTCATACATTATCTCTATATTCATAGACACAGTGTATACCTCTTTGTACCCCAATACTAATTTATACCTCTTCAAAATATTGCTCCCAGAAATGGTGGAAGAAATACTCATGTAACCTGATCTACATATACATTTTATCACAGTAATATTCTGGACACAAAATGAAAAGTTCACACTTACCATTGTACCAAAGCCTAAATGGAATGTGAGCAAGGATTACAAAATCATCTATGTCCAGGTTGTATAATGCTCTCAAATGTCAATCCAATTGGAGACTACATATTTGTTTCTTCCTAAGATTATATATTCAAACTCAACCCTGTTGAAAATGTCTAATCCTATCACTCACTTTATACTTTTCCTGATTTCCTAATGTGTCTATTGATATCTGCTTTCCTACATATTTTCCCCAGTTCATCATTGTGACTGACTCTTCACATGTGCTGACATTTACATTCTCTCTCTAAAAGAAACCCTATTGCTAAAGAACTTTTGGTCCAAATCCTATAATCACTCTTCTTCCTAAACCAACTGACTATCTTCCTAATCCTACCGACTATCCCTTTTTGACTGGATGTTCTCTTCTACATTCAATCATCCAAGGTACAAGGTCCTATGCCACTGTATATTGAGTTATCTGAGACATTTGTGCAGAAGGTAATTCAATGCTAAGTATCGCAAAAAAGGGCCCAATGCCCTTCTGGGCTTCAAATCTTACTGAGATTTCTGTTTTCATACATATATTTCAACTATATATTCTTATCCATATCTCATGTTCCCAATACCATTATTCATCCAGCAGAATGATTCCTAACCCAATCTAACATGTTTTTAACCCTAACCATACACTGTTCCCTCAATCTAACTTTACATAAGAGCAGGGACAGAGTTGGACTTAAAATACAGGAATGTAGGGGATCCTCAACCTGCTAAGAACCTCAAAGGTCCATGCAGAAATGATCCCTGGAAAACATGTAGGCAGATATGAAGGACCTGAGAGAGCAAAAGTCATCTTCCATGGCAAATAACCTAGTCAGGATGAAGGGTTGTGTCTGAATCAGCCTCTCTCTTCTTAATGTAGAGAAGATGGACCAAACCAGGCCTGTGTGGAGAGCTGTTTCCGGGTGTCTATGGTTGATATACCATTCAAACTTGTCTAAGTGTCACAGGTAGTAGGGGCAGCCTCCATCTCATGGGACCCTTGGAAGCAACTGTTAGGACAAAGTGGTTGCCAAGGCAGTGACCTCATTCAGTTCCTGAAGGAAGTGACCTCACCTCACTTTCTAGGTGATGGAACTCTCTGAACTTGGGATCCAGGAAGCCAGGCACCCAGAGCCAGTCCCAGTCCCAGTCCCAGTGGTCTCACTTGTTTGGATTTACCAAGGACAGAGTCAGTCTTTCTTGGTACCTACTGATGTGAGGATGGCCAAATGCCAGGAAAGCTCTGAAGAGGGGCCTTTCCTGAGAAAGCAGGTAGTGGCTCACTGCTGGCTCCTGACAACTTCATGGAGTTGGCCAAGGAGACCAGATCTGAGACAGGACAGGCCATTTCGGGGGAACATAGTATGGCCCACCAGTCAGAGGACACACCAGACAGTCACAGACCTACTTGGGGGAAGGAGGTGCCTTTGTGGATGTGGGTGTGAGTTAGTGGTTTTGTCTCATGTTTTGAGAATAGTTAGGAAAGGCGGTTTGTTTGGGTTGGAGTGGACTGTTTCTAGAAAGTCGTTTGACAAGGCAAGTGTTTCTATGTCTGTGTATCCCACTGTGTCCGTGGTTATAGACATTAGAAAAGGAATGCATCAATGGATGTGTCCTGTCTAGTAGAAAGCTTCCCAGCATTCATCCTGCCAAATTGATGAATGGACTGCAGCTTGCCTTATGGATGGGCAACACCTACTATCTTCCTAAGTTCCTGTTTTCTTCCTGAATTCTGGCCACTCTCCAGAATAGGCTCATGGTTTTGTGTCCAAGATATGTACCACCTCCAAGCTCTGTGACATGGCCATGTACTGGATAGCTGAAGGGAATGGGAAAATCTCAGAAAACTCAGATATCAGTGTGACCAGTAAAGTCTCAGTGGAGAAACCCTGCTTTGGGCCATTTGCTTACCTATTGTTCTGTTGCCCTGAATGTCAGGAAGGTCTTTGCCTCAGGCCACCCCTTTGTGAAGCCTGAAGAAAACAGTTTTCAAATGGAAATGAATGGGCATCACCTGTGGCTCTTTGCTTAATTGCTTTGGAAAGGGATGTGTCTGAATCAGCCTCTTGGCCCTGTGTGAAGCTGTGGCTTAGATTCTCAGCACCTGATGGATCTAAAGAAAGATCCCATGTGTGCATCCAAAACCAAAATGGCAAAAATTTCATTCATTGTGGATGATGTCTCTTGCTTTCCTCTGTTAGGTTTCTGACCTCCATCAAGTGAGAATAGGGATGCTTTGGGTCAAAGGAGTTCTTCAAACCTTGCAGAGGATAGCCCATAGGTGCTTGGGTTTTCTCATGACTCCAATTCACATAAAGAATCTATACCTGACAGTCAGTAGGCCTCAAATTGGAGAAGCAGAGCAGTATTAGTGGCAGGCATATTTGATCACTCCTTGTTCACAGGAAGGGTGTCCAGGCCACCCTGACTTTAGGCAAATGAGGGGCAAGGGAGCTTATTTTGGACACTGTCTTGGGCTGCGCCTCTCATGGAAACCTCCAGCCAGAGGTTATGATGAGTGTCTATATGGAAGAAGATGAGGGCCATGTGGGAGTGTTTTGGTTTTAATTGTGGTCATTTGTGTTGTGGTTGGAAGAGATGACTGGGTCCACCTGATCTTGAACTCTGGTGTGATTCCCCTTAGAGACTGAGTTCTGGAAGTGACCTCAGAGAAGTATTGCCATGAATTGTGTTGGGATTTTAGGAGGCCACACATGAGAATCTCCCTTGGAACCTGAGATCTAGGCCCAGGGTGGCTTTGCACAGAGCACTGGGATTCTGAGCCAGGATATCACATGATTTTATTCTGAAAGACTTGGCAGCCATAGTTGAGAGTCAAAACACACATGGACCTCACATTGTAGACCTCAATGGGCCTGGCTTCATGTGACCTTTTGGCCACTCTTTGGGAAGCCTTGCCTGTGAGAGTTCTCCAGAGCATTCATTGAAATGAGCTTCCTCAACATTTAATGGTTTCTGAATGAATTGAAACCCACAGTGCCTCCAACTTCACCCTTGAAAAATGGGTAGATAAATACCATGAAATTTTTGCAATGCCCATGACCAGGTGACACTGGAGAAACTTTGGATGTCCTGTTGCTGATCATGAGTGTCCCATCAGTGCCTTGATTGATTGGGTTGGCATTCCCCCTAAAATCTGGAACAAGACAGGGATGCCCTCTATCACCACTTCTATTCAATATAGTTCTCGAAACACTGGCCAGAGCAATTAGACAGTGAAAGAAATTAAAGGCATAAAAATAGGAAAGGAAGAACTTAAATTATCACTATTTGCAGATGACATGATTCTATACCTAGCAGACCCAAAAGGGTCTAAAAAGAAACTATTAGAGATAATAAATGAATTCAGCAAAGTGGCAGGCTATAAAATCAACACGCATAAATCAGAGGCATTTCTGTATATCAGCAACAAAACCTCTGAAACGGAAATGAGTAAAAACACTCCATTCACAATATCCTCAACAAAAATAAAATACTTGGGAATCAACCTAACAAAAGAGGTGAAAGATTTATACAATGAAAACTACAGAACCCTAAAGAGAGAGATAGAAGAAGAACTTAGAAGGTGGAAAAATGTACCCTGTTCATGGATAGGCAGAACTAACATCATCAAAATGGCAATATTACCAAAAGTTCTCTATAGGTTTAATGCAATGCCAATCAAAATCCCAACAGCATTTCTTGTAGAAATGGATAAAGCAATCATGAAATTCATATGCAAAAATAAAAGACCCAGAATAGCAAAAGCAATTCTAAGCAGGAAGTGCAAATCAGGCGGTATAGCGATACCAGACTTAAAACTATATTACAGAGCAATAGTAACAAAAACAGCATGGTACTGGTACCAAAACAGGAGGGTGGACCAATGGTACAGAATAGAGGACACAGAGACTAATCCACAAAGCTACAACTATCTTATATTTGATAAAGGAGCTAAAAGCATGCAATGGAGGGAGGATAGCATCTTCAACAAATGGTGATGGGAAAACTGGAAATCCATATGCAACAAAATGAAACTGAATCCCCTCCTCTCGCCATGCACAAAAGTTAACTCAAAATGGATCAAGGACCTAGATATCAAATCAGAGACTCTGCGTCTGATAGAAGAAAAAGTTGGCGCCAATCTACATATTGTGTGGTCGGGCTCCAAATTCCTCAATAGGACACCCATAGCACAAAAGTTGATAACAAGAATCAACAAATGGGACTTACTTAAACTGAAAAGTTTTCTCTCAGCAAGAGAAACAATAAAAGAGGTAAATAGGGAGCCTACATCATGGGAACAAATCTTTACTCCTCACACTTCTGATAGAGCCCTAATATCCAGAGTATACAAAGAACTCAAAAAATTAAACAATAAGAAAAAAAATAACCCAATCAACAAATGGGCCAAAGACCTGAACAGACACTTCTCAGAGGAGGACATACAATCAATCAACAAGTACATGAAAAAATGCTCACCATCTCTAGCAGTCAGAGAAATGCAAATCAAAACCACCCTAAGATACCATCTCACTCCAGGAAGATTGGCAGCCATTATGAAGTCAAACAACAACAAGTGCTGGCGAGGATGTGGGGAAAAGGGTACACTTGTACATTGCTGGTGGGACTGCAAACTGGTGCGGCCAATCTGGAAAGCAGTATGGAGATTCCTGGGAAAGCTGGGAATGGAACCACCATTTGACCCAGCTATTGCCCTTCTTGGACTATTCCCTGAGGACCTTAAAAGAGCGTACTACAGGGATACTGCTACATCGATGTTCATAGCAGCACAATTCACAATTGCTAGACTGTGGAACCAACCCAGATGTCCTTCAATAGATGAATGGATAAAAAAAAATGTGGCATTTATACACCATGGAGTACTACGCAGCACTAAAAAATGACAAAATCATAGAATTTGCAGGGAAATGGATGGCACTAGAGCAGATCATGCTTAGTGAAGCTAGCCAATCCCTAAAAAACAAATACCAAATGTCTTCTTTGATATAATGAGAGCAACTAAGAACAGAGCAGGGAGGAAGAGCAGGAAGAAAAGATTAACATTAAACAGATACATGAGGTGGGATGGAAAGGGAGAGAAAGGGAAATTGCATGGTAATGGAGGGAGACCCTCATTGTTATACAAAATTACATATAAGAGGTTGTGAGGGGAATGGGAAAATAAACAAGGAGAGAAATGAATTACAGTGGATGGGGTAGTGAGAGAAGATGGGAGGGGAGGGAGGGGGGATAGTAGAGGATAGTAAAGGTAGCAGAATACAACAGTTACTAATAGGGCATTATGTAAAAATGTGGATGTGTAACCGATGTGATTCTGCAATCTCTATTTGGGGTAAAATTGGGAGTTCATAACCAACTTGAATCTATTGTATGAAATATGATATGTCAATAGCTTTATAATGTTTTGAACAACCAATAAAAAAAATAAATTAAAAAAAAAAGAAAATGGTGTAGAACAGAGATGCCAGTAAGTTGGAGCCTGCTGAGTAGTGGGCCTAGAGCTGTGGTGTGCAGGTGTGTGATAAAACATCTGTGGTGGGGACATGTGGATCTGCCATTGGCTTCCAAATGGCTTGTGACTGACATGGTGCAGCCAGGAGACCCTTCTATGTAAAGGCATCTTGTTATATGAAGAGGTTTCAGGGCAATGTTCAGAATCAGGTTGCTAATTGTCAGGGGAGCAAGCTATGTGGGATAGAAGCCTGGTTGGTGCATTCTCCTGCAGACCCTGACCCACCACACATGACAGAACTCCCTCCAGCCCTATGTCCCAGTTGAACTCCTTGCATTTCATGATGAAATACCAAACTCCCAGTGCAGAAACAGGAAAAACCACAAAAATTGAAGGATGACCAAATGGCTTCACTGTCCACATGGGGAGACACTTAGCCCCCAGTGGCACCAGTTTACCTACAAAAAGAGAATTCATCACTGCTGCCTCATGTTCATTGGAAAATAAGAATACATGTCCTCCAGGTCACATAGATGCAGACCCAGCTTTGATGGTCTCACTACAAAGGAAGCTAAAACTCCTGACAACAACATATATTTCAAGTGCCCAACCTCAGAGGCAGTTTCTCAAGAAGTCTTTAGGCTAGCAGAGCTCCATGTTTGTGGAGTGTTTACCCTGTCCCTTACTTTTGGAAACTCCTCTACCACCTCCAATGTTGTGAACTCCTGAGCATATTCCATATCAGATATCTATTCACAGATTTTCTAACTCTTCTCCTCTAATTGTGTCTTACTTGTGGCGAAGGTAATGTCAAGGCATTGTTCTGGATATGAGTGTGAAGATTGTTGTGTAGCACATATTTACATACACATTGGATTCATTTTCCAATTTTGCATTCGATATACAGAATCCCTGACACTAGCCCATACCTACTAGACTCTCACTACTAATCTTAATATGATAGAGAACAATAACCCAAACAGAATAGAAATACAAGCAGTTCAGAGGAGGCATGGTGTATAGTTGGACTTGTCTATTGCATTATATAGGGTAGGAGTTATAAATCTAGTCAATTTTTTGTTGAAATAGTTCTCCATGTGTGTGTTTTTTTAATTTTTTATTGTTGGCTGTTCAAAACCTTACATAGTTCTTGATATATCATATTTCACAATTTGATTCAAGTGGGTTATGAGCTCCCATTTTTACCCCATATACAGATTGCAGAATCACATCAGTTACACATCCATTGATTTACATATTGCCATACTAGTGTCTTTTGTATTCTGCTGCCTTTCCTATCCTCTACTATCCCCCCTCCCCTCCCCTCCCCTCCCCTCTTCTCTCTCTGCCTCCTCTACTGACATTCGTTTGTCCCCCTTATATTATTTTTCCCCTTCCCCTCACTTCCTCTTGTATGTACTTTTGTATAACTCTGAGGGTCTCCTTCCATTTCCATGCATTTTCCATTCTCTCTCCCTTTCCCTCCCACCTCTCATCCCTGTTTAATGTTAATCTTCTTCTCATGCTCTTCGACCCTACTCTGTTCTTAGTTACTCTCCTTGTATCAAAGAAGACATTTGGCATTTGTTTTTTAGGGATTGGCTAGCTTCACTTAGCATAATCTGCTCTAATGCCATCCATTTCCCTGTAAATTCTATGATTTTGTCATTTTTTAATGCAGAGTAATACTCCATTGTGTATAAATGCCACATTTTTTTTATCCATTCATCTATTGAAGGGCATCTAGGTTGGTTCCACAGTCTTGCTATTGTAAATTGTGCTGCTATGAACATCGATGTAGCAGTGTCCCAGTAGCATGCTCTTTTTAGGTCTTTAGGGAATAGACCGAGAAGGGGAATAGCTGGGTCAAATGGTGGTTCCATTCCCAGCTTTCCAAGAAATCTCCATACTGCTCTCCAAATTGGCTGCACCAATTTGCAGTCCCACCAGCAATGTACAAGTGGACCCTTTTCCCCACATCCTTGCCAGCACTTGTTGTTGTTTGACTTCATAATGGCTGCCAATCTTCCTGGAGTGAGATGGTATCTTAGGGTGGTTTTGATTTGCATTTCTCTGACTGCTAGAGATGGTGAGCATTTTTTCATGTACTTGTTGATTGATTGTATGTCCTCCTCTGAGAAGTGTCTGTTCAGGTCCTTGGCCCATTTGTTGATTGGATTGTTTGTTCTCTTATTGTCTAATTTTTTGAGTTCTTTGTATACTCTGGATATTAGGGCTCTATCAGAAGTGTGAGGAGTAAAGATTTGTTCCCAGGATGTAGGCTCTCTATTTACCTCTCTTATTGTATCTTTTGCTGAGAAAAAACTTTTTAGTTTGAGTAAGTCCCATTTGTTGATTCTAGTTATTAACTTTTGTGCTATGGGTGTCCTATTGAGGAATTTGGAGCCCGACCCCACAGTATGTAAATCGTAGCCAACTTTTTCTTCTTTCAGACGGCGTGTCTCTGATTTGATATCAAGCTCCCTGATCCATTTTGAATTAACTTTTGTGCATGGCATGAGAGTGGCCCTTGGAAACTGAGCTCTAGGTCCAGGGTGGCTTTGCACACAGCACTGGGAATCTCAGCCAGGATATCACATGATTTTATTCTGAAAGACTTTTCAGCCATAGTTGAGAGTCAAAACACACATGGACCTCACATTGTAGACCTCAATGGGCCTGGCTTCATGTGACCTTTTGGCCACTCTTTGGGAAGCCTTGCCTGTGAGAGTTCTCCAGAGCATTCATTGAAATGAGATTCCTCACCATTTAATGCTTTCTGAATGAATTGAAACCCACAATGCCTCCAACATCATCCTTGAAAAATGGCTAAATAAATATCATGAAATGTTTGAAATTCCCATGACCAGGTGGCACTGGAGAACCTTTGGATGTCCTGTTGCTGATCATGAGTGTACCAGACAGTGCCTTGATTGACTGGGTTTCATGAAAATGGTGTAGAACAGAGATGCCAAAAATTTGGAGACTCCTGAGTAATTGGCCTAGAGAAGTAGAGTGTAGGTGTGTGAAAAAACATCTGTGGTAGAGCCACGTGGATCTGCCATTGGCTTCCAAATGACTTGTGACTGACATGGTGCAGCAAGCAGATCCTTATATGTAAAGGAATCTTGTTATATGGAGAGGTTTCAGGGCAATGTTCAGAATCAGGTTGCTATTGTCAAGGGGGCAAGCTATGTGGGATAGAAGCCTGGTTGGTACACTCTCCTGGAGACCTCTCCCACCACACGTGACAGAACTCCCTCCAGCACTGTGTCCCAGTTGAACTCCTTGTATTTCATGAAGCCAATACCAAACTCCCAGTGCAGCAGTAAGAAACACTACAAAAATTGCAGGATGAATAAATGGCTTCACAGACCACATGGGGAGACACGTAGCCCCCAGTGGCCACAGTTTACCTACAAAGGGAGAATTCAGAACTGCTGCCTCATGTTCATTGGAAAATAAGAAACCATGTCCTCCAGGTCATATAGATGCAGACCCAGCATTGATGGTCTCACTACAAAGGAAGCTAAATCTCCTGACAACAACATATATTTCAAGGGCCCAACCTCAGAGGCAGTTTCTCAAAAAGTCATTAGGCCAGCAGAGCTCCATGTTTGTGGAGTGTTTACCCTCTCCCTTACTTTTGGAAACTGTTCTACCATCTCCAAGGTTGTGAATTCCTGAGCATTTTCCATTCCACATATGTATTCACAGATTTTCTAACTCTTCTCTACTAATTGTGTCTTACTTGGGGCGAAGGTCATGTCAAGGCATTGTTCTGGATGAGAGTGGGAAGATTTTTGTGTAGCACATATTTGCCTACACATTAGATTCATTTTCCTATTTCCCATTCGAAATACTGAATCCCTGACACTAACCCATACCCTACTAGACTCTGACTACTAATCCTAATATGGTGGAGAAAAAGAAACCTAACAGAATAGAAATACAGGCCATTCATAGTAGGCATGGTGTATACTTGGAGTTGTCTTCTGCATTATCAAGGGTATGTGTTATAAATCTAATCAACTTTTCTTTTTTTTAATTTTTAAAATTTTTATTGTTGGTTGTTCAAAACATTACATAGTTCTTGATATATCATATTTGACAGTTTGATTCAAGTGGGTTATGAACTCCCATTTTTACCCCATATACAAATTGCAGAATCACATCAGTTACACATCCATTGATTTACATATTGCCATACTAGTGTCTGTTGTATTCTGCTGCCTTTCCTATCCTCTACTATCCCACCTCCCATCCCCTCCCCTCCCCTCTTCTCTCTCTACCCCCTCTACTGTCATTCATTTCTCCCCCTTGTATTATTTTCCCCTTTCCCCTCACTTCCTCTTGTATGAAATTTTGTATAACCCTGAGGGTCTCCTTCCATTTCCATGCAATTTCCCTTCTCTCTCCCTTTCCCTCCCACCTCTCATCCCAGTTTAATGTTAATCTTCTTCTCATGCTCTTCGTCCCTACTCTGTTCTTAGTTACTCTCCTTATATCAAAGAAGACATTTGGTATTCCATGCAAATTCTATGATTTTGTCATTTTTTAATGCAGAATAATACTCCATTGTGTATAAATGCCACACGTTTTTTATCCATTCGTCTATTGAAGGGCATCTAGGTTGGTTCCACTGTCTTGCTATTGTGAATTGTGCTGCTATGAACATCGATGTAGCAGTGTCCCAGTAGCATGCTCTTTTTAGGTCTTTAGGGAATAGACCAAGAAGGGGAATAGCTGGGTCAAATGGTGGTTCCATTCCCAGCTTTCCAAGAAATCTCCATACTGCTTTCCAAATTGGCTGCACCAATTTGCAGTCCCACCAGCAATGTACAAGTGGACCCTTTTCCCCACATCCTCGCCAGCACTTGTTGTTTGACTTCATAATGGCTGCCAATCTTACTGGAGTGAGATGGTATCTTAGGGTGGTTTTGATTTGCATTTCTCTGACTGCTAGAGATGGTGAGCATTTTTTCATGTACTTGTTGATTGATTGTATGTCCTCCTCTGAGAAGTGTCTGTTCAGGTCCTTGGCCCATTTGTTGATTGGGTTATTTGTTATCTTATTGTCTAATTTTTTGAGTTCTTTGTATACTCTGGATATTAGGGCTCTATCAGAAGTGTGAGGAGTAAAGATTTGTTCCCAGGATGTAGGCTCCCTATTTACCTCTCTTATTGTTTCTTTTGCTGAGAAAAAAAACTTTTTAGTTTGAGCAACTCCCATTTGTTGATTCTAGTTATTAATTTTTGTGCTATGGGTGTCCTATTGAGGAATTTGGAGCCCGACCCCACAGTATGTAGATCGTAGCCAACTTTTTCTTCTATCAGACGGCGTGTCTCTGATTTGATATCAAGCTCCTTGATCCATTTTGAATTAACTTTTGTGCATGGTGAGAGAAAGGGATTCAGTTTCATTTTGTTGCATATGGATTTCCAGTTTTCCCAGCACCATTTGTTGAAGATGCTATCCTTCCTCCATTGCATGCTTTTAGCCCCTTTATCAAATATAAGATAGTTGTAGTTTTGTGGATTGGTTTCTGTGTCCTCTATTCTGTACCATTGGTCCACCCGCCTGTTTTGGTACCAGTACCATGCTGTTTTTGTTACTATTGCTCTGTAGTATAGTTTGAAGTCTGGAATCACTATACCGCCTGATTCACATTTCCTGCTTAGCATTGTTTTTGTTATTCTGGGTCTTTTATTTTTGCATATGAATTTCATGATTGCTTTCTCTATTTCTACAAGAAATGCCATTGGGAATTTGATTGGCATTGCATTAAACCTATAGAGAACTTTTGGTAATATCGCCATTTTGATGATGTTAGTTCTGCCTATCCATGAACAGGGTATATTTTTCCATCTTCTAAGATCTTCTTCTATTTCTCTCTTTAGGGTTCTGTAGTTTTCATTGTATAAGTCTTTCACCTCTTTTGTTAGGTTGATTCCCAAGTATTTTATTTTTTTTGAGGCTATTGTGAATGGAGTGGTTGTCCTCATTTCCATTTCAGAGGATTTGTCGCTGATATACAGGAATGCCTTTGATTTATGCGTGTTGATTTTATATCCTGCCACTTTGCTGAATTCATTTATTATCTCTAATAGTTTCTTTTTAGACCCTTTTGGGTCTGCTAGGTATAGAATCATGTCAACTGCAAATAGTGATAATTTAATTTCTTCTTTTCCTATTATTATGCCTTTAATTTCTTTCGTCTGTCTAATTGCTCTGGCCAGTGTTTTGAGAACTATGTTGAACAGAAGTGGTGAGAGAGGGCACCTCTGTCTTGTTCCAGATTTTATAGGGAATGCCTTCAGTTTTTCTCCATTCAGAATGATGCTAGCCTGAGGCTTAGCATAGATTGCTTTTACAATATTGAGGTATGTTCCTGCTATCCCTAGTTTTTCTAGAGTTTTGAACATAAAGGGATGCTGTACTTTGTCGAATGCTTTTTCCGCATCTATCCAGATGATCATATGGTTCTTATTTTTAAGTCTATTGATGTGGTGAATAACATTTATTGATTTCCGTATATTGAACCAGCCTTGCTTCCCAGGGATGAATCCTACTTGATCATGGTGCACAATTTTTTTGATATGTTTTTGTATCCGATTCGCCAGAATTTTATTGAGGATTTTTGCATCTAGGTTCATTAGAGATATTGGTCTGTAATTTTCTTTCTTTGAAGTGTCTTTGTCTGGTTTAGGTATCAGGGTGATGTTGGCCTTGTAGAATGAATTTGGAAGTTCTCTCTCTTTTTCTATTTCCTGAAGTAGCTTGAAAAGTATTGGTATTAGTTCCTCTTTATAGGTTTTGTAAAACTCTGCTGTATACCCATCCGGTCCTGGGCTTTTCTTAGTTGGTAGTCTTTTGATGGTTTCTTCTATTTCCTCAATTGATATTGCTCTGTTTAGGTTGTCTATATCTTCCTGACTCAATCTGGGCAGATCATATGACTTAAGAAATTTATCTATGCCTTCACTATCTTCTAATTTATTGGAGTATAAGGATTCAAAATAATTTTTGATTATCTTCTGTATTTCTGAAGTGTCTGTTGTGATATTGCCTTTTTCATCCCGTATGCTAGTAATTTGAGTTGTCTCTCTTCTTCTCTTTGCTAGCATGGCTCAGGGTCTGTCGATTTTGTTTATTTTTTCAAAGAACCAACTTTTAGTTTTGTCAATTTTTTCAATTGTTTCTTTTGTTTCGATTTCATTAATTTCAGCTCTGATTTTAATTATTTCTTGCCTTCTACTTCTTTTGCTGTTGTTTTGCTCTTCTTTTTCTAGGATTTTGAGATGAAGTATGAGATCATTTATTTGTTGGTTTTTTTCTTTTTTTAAGGAATGAACTCCAAGCAATGAATTTTCCTCTTAGAACTGCTTTCAATGTGTCCCATAGATTCCGATATGTTGTGTCTGTGTTTTCATTTATCTCTAAGAATTTTTTAATTTCCTCCTTGATGTCTTCTATAACCCATTGATCATTCAGTAACCTATTGTTCATTCTCCAAGTGATGCATGATTTTTCCTTCCTTCTTTTATCGTTGATTTTCAGTTTCATTCCATTATGATCAGATAAGATGCATGGTATCATCTCTACTCCTTTATATTGTCTAAAAGTTGCCCTGTGACATAATATATGATCTATTTTTGAGAAGGATCCATGTGCTGCTGAGAAAAAAAGTGTAACTGCTTGATGTTGGGTGGTATACTCTATATATGTCAATTAGGTCTAGGTTATTAATAGTGTTATTGAGTTCTATAGTTTCCTTATTCAACTTTTGTTTGGAAGATCTGTCCAGTGGCGAGAGAGGTGTGTTGAAGTCTCCCATGATTATGGCATGGTGGTCTATTAGACTCTTGAACTTGAGAAGAGTTTGTTTGACGAACATAGCTTCCCCATTGTTTGGGGCATATATATTTATGATTGTTATGTCTTGTTGGTGTATGGTTCCCTTAAGCACTATGTAGTGTCCATCTTTATCCCTTTTGATTAACTTTGGCTTGAAATCTATTTTATTTGATATGAGTTATGGACACTCCTGCTTGTTTCCGAAGTCCATATGAGTGATATGATTTTTCCCAACCTTTCACCTTCAGCCTATGTATGTCTTTTCCTATCAAATGCGTCTCCTGTAGGCAGCATATTGTTGGGTCTTGTTTTGTGATCCATTCTACTAGCCTGTGTCTCTTAATTGGTGAGTTTAAGCCATTAACATTTAGGGTTATTATTGAGATATGGGTTGTTCTTCCAGCCATATTTTTTCATTTATGTTACTAAACATGGTTTGTTTTCCTCTTTGATTATTTTTCCCCCCTTTACTGTCCTACCTCCCACTGTTGGTTTTCATTGTTATTTTCCATTTCCTCTTCCTGTAATGTTTTTCCAAGGATGTTTTGAAGAGATGGTTTTCTAGCTGCAAATTCTTTTATCTTTTTTTTTATCGTGGAAGGTTTTAATTTCGTCTTCCATCCTGAAGCTTAATTTCGCTGGATACACAATTCTTGGTTGGAACCCATTTTCTTTCAGTGTTTGAAATATGTTATTCCAGGATCTTCTAGCTTTCAGAGTCTGTGTTGAAAGATCAGCTGTTTTCCTGATTGGCTTACTCCTAAATGTAATCTGCTTCCTTTCTCTTGTAGCTTTTAAAATTCTCTCCTTATTCTGTATGTTGGGCATCTTCATTATAATGTGTCTAGGTGTGAATCTCTTATGATTTTGCACTTTCTGCATCCTGTAGGCTTCTAGGATTTGGGATTCTGTCTCATTCTTCAAATATGGGAAGTTTTCTCGTATTATTTCATTGAATAGATTGCTCATTCCTTTGGTTTGGACCTCTATACCTTCCTGTATCCCAATGACACTTAAGTTTGGTCTCTTTATGTTATCCCATATTTCTTGGATGTTCTGCTCATAGTTTCTTAACAGTCTTGCTGAGCTGACTATGTTCTTTTCAAGTTGAAATACTTTGTCTTCATTGTCTGATGTTCTATCTTCTAAGTGTTCTACTCTGCTGGTAGTATTCTCAATTGAGTTTTTAAGTTGGTTTATTGCTTCCTGCATTTCTAGGACTTCTGTTTGTTTGTTTTTTATAACCTCTATCTCCCTGTATAGTTGATCTTTTGCTTCCTGGATTTGTTTGTGTAATTCATTGTCGAAGTGATCTTTCATTGTCTGATTTTGCTGTCTAATGTCTTCCTTGAGACTCCAGATGATCTGAAGCATGTATATCCTGAATTCTTTATCTGACATTCCATCTGCTGCAGCTGTTACCTCTTCTAAAGTTGAGTTGACCTGCATTGCTTGTGGTCCTTTCTTTCCTTGTCTTTTCATACTGCTTGCATTTCTTTCTGCTTGGTGAAACTGTTGTGTTTTTGAAAATTTTTTCCCCCTATATATTTATATTGCTCTTGTATATTTGAAAAGTCTCTCTTGCAGGGTCAGGCGGCGGTCTGCCTACCTTGCAGGCGCAGGCAGCGGCTCTGCTCTGCCCCTCCTCCAATTGGTGTGACGTGTCTACCCTGCCCGCGGACCCCTGGGCCTGTTCTGCCGGTCGGTTGCAAGTCTGCCTACCTTGCAGGCGCTGGTGGTGGCTCTGCTCTGCCCTTACTCCAATTGGGGTGATGTGTCTACCACGCCAGTGGGTCGCTGGTCCTGTCCCAGGCGCGGGCAAAAGCTCTGCTCTGCCCCTACTCCAATGGGGCTGAAGTGTGTACCATGCCGGCAGGCCCCCGGGCCTGATCTGGTGGTCAGTTGCAGGTCTGCCTACCTTGCAGGCGCGGGCGGTGGCTCTGCTCTGCCCCTCCTTCAATTGGTGTGACTTGTCTACCACACCTGCGGACCCCTGGGCCTGTTCCGGGCGCGGGCGAAGGCTCTGCTCTGCTCCTACTCCAATTGGGGTGACGTGCCTACCACCCTGGCCGGCCGCTGAGCCTGTTCCACCGGTCGGTCACAGGTCTGCCTACCTTGCGGGCACGGGAGGCAGCTCTGCTCTGCTCCTACTCCAAATGGGATGATGTGTCTGTCGCGCCGGCAGGCCACTGGGCCTGTTCTGCTGGTCGGTCGCAGGTCTGCCTACCTTTCGGGCGCAGGTGGCGGCTCTGCCCCTACTCCAATTGGGGTGACGTGTGTACCACGCCGGCAGGCCGCTGGGCCTGATCCGTCGGTCTGTCGCAGGTCTTCCTACTTTGCAGGCAGGGGTGGCAGCTCTGCTCTGCCCCTCCTCCAATTGGTGTGACTTGTCTACCACACCCGTGGACTGCTGGGCCTGTCCTGGGCACGGGCGAAGGCTCTGCTCTGCTCCTACTCCAATTGGGGTGACATGCCTACCACTCCGGCCGGCCACTGGGCCTGTTCCACCAGTCTGTAGCAGGTCTGCCTACCTTGCAGGTGCGGGCTGCAGCTCTGCTCTGCCCCTCTGGCTTGATGACAATGTGAGAGAGACTCGGGTGTTTGTGACTCACTTTGTTTACCAGGAGACCAACTGTTTCTGTCGCCGCTGGTATCGATGAAGTTCTCTCCTCCGCTGCTTTCTGACGACATCAGATCTCTGCCATGTTGGTATCCCATGCGAATGGCAGCATTTTGTTCCCTTTGCTGGGTGACCAAAGCAACGGGTGAGTCCTGACCGGCCCTCACAAGCCCTGTCTCAGTCCTGTTGCCACTGCCTATGAAGGCTCGGTTGGTATTTACCTCCACAGTATTCAGCAGGACCCAGACTGAGGAGCAGTTACCGTGGGTTCTTTATCCCTGGGCCAGAGCAGTTCTGGGAGCCGGAATTCGGCTGCTCCGTGCTTGGTGTATGTTCTGATAGGAGCGTTCTCCAAGAAGCAGTTTCCGCGGGTTATTTAGCACTGAGCCTGAGTAATTTGTCTGCGAGCCACAGGCGAATGGCAGCCTGAAATTACCTAATCTATGGCTGAATGAGCTGCAATCAGTCGAAAACAGGGATGGTGACGTTAGCTCTCCAAGATGGTGGCCGCTGGCTTCCTCTGTGGTCTGACCGGTATGGAGAACCAAATTGGACTGCTTCCTTCCCTGTCTCAAACCCAGAATTCAGCACTGAGTACGGTGATTGCACAGCTGGCAGAAGCCCGCAGAAACTGCAGCACTGTATCTTTGCATTGCTATCTCCTCATTTCCCTGTGCGTGCCGCAGACTCTAGCAGCGGGGTGATTTGCTGAATAAGCAGCGTGACCCTCCGTGCAGACAAATCTCTCGTGTTTGAGCCCCCATAGCTGATCCTCGTGCTATGGAAATACTTCCTCTAGGTTTTGGAGCACCCCAATTTTGCTGGAAATTCCTAACAAGATAGCTTTTAGCCATTCTAACTCGTCATTCTCCCACACAGTGACGCAGTACACAGGGGTAATGCTCTCCCTTCGCTGCCATCTTCTGTTCCCCTCTTGTCAACTTTTCATTGTAATACTTCTCCATGAGTTTTTAAAGTTAACACATATGTAAATTCCATTCTCCCTTTCTCTGTTGCCTATTCAGCACATGTAATTTTTTATGCATATATAGAATCCTACCTGGTATCACACGTACATTCTTGTGAGCTTGCTGACTTTGGAAGATACAAATTGTGAGAAGAGATCACTCCCCGTAAATACTGATTGAACTGAAAATTCAACCTATGGGTGAGCTTCCTAGATGAACAACATTATACATAAATCCATGTTCAGTAAAATGAGTATTTTGGGATATGTGGATGAGTTATATTTCATGAGGAATTTCGATTGGCATATATATTGCTATATTTTAATGTGTGTTTGTGTTTGTGTGTGTGTATATATATATATATACTCTCCAGATTTTCCAAAATATATGTGTCTTATTATACACTCCCTAAATTCATTCATGTTCCTATTGTGGATTTATAATCAACTTTTCACAAGATTATTCTCAGAAATATTCATCCACCTGAGATACATATTCATTTCCTAGTACTGAAAACTAACTTCAGTGAATGGTGCTTACAAATCCTAATATTTCTACAGTAATAGACCCAGTTTGACATCAATGCAAGTAGATTCCTTTGGGACATGATGTGTACTTTGAAGTTCATTTTTATTCAACACTGGTACATTAGTATTTCTTCAGTTTATGGACATCATAGTATATATCCTTTCATCCACAAGTTCACAAATTTATAGGCATTTGGTTCACTTTGAATCAATTTCTGCTTCAGAACACATGTATTCCTCCAGGTTTCTTGACTGGTCTTTTCATGAGACTTTTTTCCAAACACATTATTTTCGATTTCCATAACCATTTTTGAAGCAAAACTCACACACACTTCATGATAAACCTTAACCCTAATATTCCCATTAGATGTGTAACTTGTTGGAATGAATGTATGTATATCAATATATAATTTCTTATATATTTTCAGATATCAATTCAATCCATTATTTAAAGTGGATCCAGTTATATTATTTATTCACAGTATGGTCTATTCATGCATTATCTCTATATTCATAGACACAGGGTACATCTCTTTGTACCCCCAATACTAATTTATACATCTTCAAAATATTGTTCCCAGAAGTGGTGGAAGAAATATCATGTCACCTGATCTACATGTACATTTTATCACAGTAATATTCTGGACACAAAATGCAAAGTTCACACTTATGATTGTACCAAAGCCTAAATTGAAAGTGAGCATGGATTACTAAAAACATCCATGTCCAGGTTGCCTAATGCTCTCAAATGTCAATCCTATTGGTGACTACATATTTGTTTCTTCCTAAGATTATATATTCAACCTCAACCCTGTTGAAAATGTCTAATCCTATCACTCATTTCATACTTTGCCTGATTTCATAATGTCTCTATTGATATCTGCTTTCCTACCTATTTACCCCAGTTCATCATTGTGACTGACTCTTCACATATGCTGACATTTACATTCACTCTCTAACCGAAACCCTATTGCTAAAGAACTTTTGGTCCAACTCCTAGACTCACTCTTCTTTCTAAACCTACTGACTATCTTCCTAATCCTGCCAACTATCCCTTTTTGACTGGATGTTCTCTTCTACATTCAATCATCGGAGGTACAGGGTCCTATGCCATTGTATATCGATTTATCTGAGACCTCAGTGTAGAACGTAATTCAAAGCTAAGTATCCCACTCAAGGGCCCAATGCCCTTCTGGGCTTCAAATCTTACCTAGATTTCTGTTTTCATACTTATATTTCACCTGGGACTGGGACTGGGACTGGCTCTGTGTGCCTGGCTTCCTGGAACCAAATTCAGGGAGTTCCATCACCAAGGAAGTGAGGTGAGTTCACTTCCTTCAGGAACTGAATGAGGGCACTGCCTTGGCAACCACTTTGTCCTAACAATTGCTTCCTAGGGTCTCATGAGATGGAGGCTGCCCCTACTTCCTCTGACACTTTCACAAGTTAGAATGGTATAGAAACCATAGGCACCTGGGAACAGCTCTCCGCACAGGCCTGGTTTGGTCCATCTTCCCTACATTAAGAAGAGAGAGGCTGATTCAGACACATCCTTTCATCCTGACTGGGTTGTTTGCCATGGAAGATGACTTTTGCTCTCTCAGGTCCTTCATAGTTGCCTACATCTTCTCTAGGGATCATTTCTGCATGTACCTTTGAAGTTCTCAGCAGGTGTAAGATCCCCTACATTCCTGTATTGTAAGACCAACTCTGTCCCTGCTCTTCTGTAAAGTGAGATTGAGGGAACAGTGTATGGTTAGGGTTAATAACATGTTCGATTTGGGTTATGAATCATTCTGCTGGATGAATATTGTGAACCTGCGATATTTATAAGAATATATGGGTGAAATATAAGTGTAGCACATGTTCGCATATGCATTGGATTCATTTTCCGATTTTCCGTTCGAAATGTTGAATGTGACACTAACCCATACCCTGCTAGACTCTGACTACTTATTCTAATACGGATAAAAATAAACCTAAAAGGAAATAAGTACAGGCATTTCATAGGAGGCATGGTGTATACTAGGACTTGCCTTTTGCTGTATCAAGGATATGTGTTATAAGACTAGTCACATTTTCATTCTAATACTTCTCCATTAATTTTCAAAGTTAACAAATGTGTAACTTCCTGACTCCCTTTCTCTGTTGCCTGGGTCAGAATATTTATTCTTATATACATATACATAGTCCTACCTGCTATCACAGGTACATTCTTGTGAGTACTCTGACTTTGTCAAATACAAATTCCCTGACCAGATCACTCCCCCTAAACACTGAGGGAACTGAAAGTTCAAACTATGGTGAGCTCCATATTTCCACAACTTTATGCATGAATCCATGTACAGTAAAATGAATATTTTTGTGAATGATACATATTCCATTGTGACTTTCGATTGCCATGTGTACTCCTACTTTTAGTGATATATATATATTTTATATATTATATATATATATATATATATATATATATATATAAAATATATTTTCCATGATTTTCCAAACATGAAATATATGTGTCATATATACACTTCCTTGATTCTTTCATGTTCATGTATATAAATTTATAATCAACTCTTCACAAGATCATTCTCAGAAATATTCATTTTCCAGACATACACATTCATTTCTGAATACTCAAAACTAACTTCAGTGAATATTGAGTACTAAGCGTAATATTTCTACAGTAACTCACCCCAGTTTAACATCAATGCAAGTATATTCTTATGGAACATGATGAGTACTTTGACGTTAATTTTCATTCAACATTGGTACATTAGAATTTCTTCAGTATATATACATCATAGCATATATCCTTTCATCCACAAGTTCACAAATTTATATGCATATGATTCACTTTCAATCTCTTCCTGCATCAGATTACGTGAATTCTTCCATATATCTTTACTTGCTTTTTCATGAGGTTTCTTTCATAACATATTACTTTCAATTTCCATAATCATTTTTGAACAAAACTCAAAAACACTTTGTTATAAACAGTTACCTTAATATTACCACTAGATGTATAACTAGTTGGATTGAATGTATGTATATGAATACCAGATTTCATGTATATTTTAAAATATTAATTCAATCAATTATTTAAATTGGAACCAGTTATATTTTTTATTCACATTATGATGTATTCATGCATCATCTCTATATTCATAGACATATGGTACATGGTACACCTATTTGTATCCCCAAACACTAATTGATAATGTTTCAAAACATGCTCCCAGAAATGGTGGAAGAAATACTTATGTCACCTGCTCTACATACTTCTTTCATCACAGTAATATTCTGGACACAAAATGCAAAGCTCTCACTTATCTTATGATTCTACCAAAGCCTAATGTTAATGAGAGCATGGATTACTATTCCATAGTCTGCATATGGGTATGTTTAAGTCTTTAAAAATCTCACACTGAGACATGCGGTTATATCATGGAAGGAATATCTTGTTTCTCGTCTCTCTCTTTTTCTCTCACTTTGTTCTTCCTGGTTAACGTGAGCTGAGCACATTTGTTATATCAAATGCACTCTGGCATGATTCTTTGCCTCACGAAAGGCCTAAAAGCAATGGAATCAACAAATTATAAACTGAACCTTCTGATACTCTGTATAAAAATGCATCTTTTCTCTTTAATTTGATTTTCTCAGGTATTTTTGTCACAGTGATGGAAAGTTAGCCAACAAATCTTTCTGTCTATGATAACTTAGGTTAAAATTGACCAAGTTTCTGCTGATAAAATAAAAACATAAATGATAAGAAGAATATAAAAAAAATAAGTAAGTTTTAAAATAATATAGGGACAAAGGTCCAGAACATGTGATAACACTATCTTCCAAGATGGAAGAGCCACCTTTTCCAAAGCTGATAACAACTCCAGGTTGCCTTGATCTTTAACAGTCTAAAATGGAATTGCAGAGTTATGGAAAACATGTACTCTGGTTTGGATCTTAAATGATCACTGAAAAGTTCATGTGTTAAGCAATTCTCAAAGTCAAAACGTTGTATTATGGTAAGTGAAGTTAGCCAATCCCCAAAAAAACAAATATCAAATGTATTCTATGATATAAAGATGCTGATTCATAATGGGGTTGGGGGTGGGAAGCATGGGAGGATTAGATAAAGTCTAGATAGAGCAAAGGGAAGGGATAGGAAGGGAGTGGGCATGGAGATAGGAAAGACTGTAATGAGATAGACATTATTACCCTAAGTAAATGGATGAAGACAGAATGGTGTTTCATTTGTATACCAGAGATATGAAAAATTATGCTCTATATGTATAATGTGAATTGTAATGCATTCTGCTGTCATATATAACAAATTAGAATAAAAAATAATAAGAATAAATTGGATTATGAGACTTGTATCCACATAAGTGGATTAATCTTCACTTAATGGATTAATAATTTGAATGCACTACTGGATGCTAACTTTAGGCATGAAGGGTGTGGCTGGAGGAAGTATGTCAATAGATGATTCTTGGTTTGAAGTATATCTATCCCAGGCACCTCCCCCTCTCTTTTCTGACTTATATGAGCTGATATGCTTTACTTTGCCAGCTCTTACACCATGATGGTCTGCCTACCTCAGGCCCAGATCAATAGAGTTGGCTGATCATGGGCTGATACCTCTAAAAATATGAGTCCCAAATACACTTTTACTCCTCTAAGTTTTTCTTTTCAGTTATTTTGATTACAGTGACCAAAAAAACTGACTAACATAGATATTGGTACAAAGAAGTAGGGTCATGACTGTGACAATACCTGACCATATGGTTCAGAAAAATTTGGAACTGATTGATGCGAGGAATTTGAAAAAGTATATAGATGCAAGCTGGAAGAGGCTTAAATGTCATAATCAGAATATAATGGGTAATTTAGTGGGAACTCAGAAGAACCACAATGCCCTTGGAAATGCAGACAGGAAAGACTTAACTCATGAGGTTTCAGATAAAATAATGATTCTGTTGGCAATTGGACTACAGGTAATTCATCTTACATTCTGGCAAAGAACTTGTAAACATTTATCCATGCCCTAAGACTTTCTGTGAAGCTGAATTTATAAGTGAAGGACTAATTAGTATTGTAGAGGACATTTCTGACATCAGCATTCAGACAGTGCCATGAGTACTGCTAGTAGCCTTTAGCAAGGTTTACAATGCAAACTGGGAATAAAAAGCAAATAGGAAAGATTTGGAGAAATTGCAGTCTCGCCAGAGAAGGAGTTGTAAAAAATGGGTTTAAGGAATTCATGATTGTTGAAGAGATTATGTGCACTAATGAGAATTACTTTAGAGAGAGACAATAGGACATGTTTTGAGGGAATCTCATGAACAGGGAGTTCACACATATGGCAGGCTCATTAGTGTAAAAGTGAAAATTTCTTTAAGAGATATTGGGGAGAGCCTCCTGGCACTGGATGCCTAAGAAATTTTTCTCCATAATTTTTTCCACCCCTACCACCACCCCCACCACCAACCCTGCCTAGGACATTCTGAGGCTGATGTGTCCCTGGTCTGTCAGGAGTGACAAATGGATTCAATTATAGTCCTTGAACTGCCAAATGACAGATATGATACCTCTCTTGGGAATTTCTCTGTGCAAACATGCCAATCAAAAGATTGCCCTATAGCTGTGGTGATGCCCTCTTAGGGTGTTCTGTGCCAGTCACACAATTTATCAGTTCTTAACCTTGAGTTCAAATGCCAGCTGCTTGGGTGTGGAGAGTTATGGACACAGGCTGGTAATTATAGAAGCACAGAAGTTTGTCATTCAGTTTGAGTGCTTTGAAGAAACTTGTTCAAAAAAATCCCTTTTGATGATATAACTTATATAATAAACATGCTGAGCTAATTCATTGTCATTGCATGTCATCTGAGTGTAGTACACACTGGGCCCAAGCTTTTTCTCTACTTGGGTGTCTGTTTTTTCTAATCCCATATCCCCCCTCATCCAGTTTCCTCAATTAACTGTCATGCAGGTCAAGACAATGGGTTTCAATTACTGCTTAAGCTGCTTGAAGACCTTGGAATTATTCCCATGGTACTTATTCTTCAGGAAGGCAGAATGCTGGAGTTAGGGTGTAAGAGGGCTTCAGTGAAATGTCAAATGAAGGCTGGGTGGTCAGGCAAAATGGAGTAGGGTCAGAATCCCAGCAGGCTGCCTCTGATAGGGTGATGCATAAAGCTGTGAAGGTTAAGTTGAAGTAGGAAGGGAAACCCCAGAAATTAAGAGATTCCAGGAACAAAAAGTGTCTGCCAAGGAAAGCTGCAAGTACAGTGCAAAGACAAGTCCAAAGAGAGGGCATGTTGTCTATAGCCAGCAAGGTCAAAGGGCCTGGGTTTTTCAAGGCTTTTGGTTCCCACCACTTGCCTCCATGTCCCCCATAAGCTGGAACAGGTATTGTAGGTATTGCCTGATTGTGTGTCAGTCTTGCTTTAGTTCCATTTCTTCATTCTGTGTCTTATTCTTCTCTTTTGTAATGGGAACGTTTCATTTGTAACATTGTGCCCTAATTATATGTAACAAATGTAAAATATTTTTACAGGGTCTCCCAGCAAGAGTCTGTCTTGAATCTCAGAGGAAATTTTTGATTTGGACTTTTAAGCAATACTGAAATGGTTAAGACTATGATGATTCTTAGAGATGGTCTAAATGCATTTTGAGGCAATGAAGGAATATTCAGAGGTGAAAAGATTAGATTATGAGAGCTGTAACCTCATCAATGTATTTATCTCCACTTAATTGACAGTTGAGTGGTAACTGTAGCCAAGTGGAGTTTGCAGAGTGGTGACAGTGAATAGGAGATCAGTGTCTGAAATTGGGGTCTCCGATGACTTCATGGTGGTGGCATGCTTGGTGCCTGGGAAAGATTCTGTGCAAAGGTGCAGGGTGACTAGTTGCTGTGGTAATGCCCTCCATGAGGAGGCTCAGGCACACAGCTCCTGGAAGTAAAGGAACTCTATTGCTAGGCAACCACAATGTTTCACTGGCTCTGATGCTGCTGAACCTGCCTGCATAACAATAACTTTAAACAATGGACTTCTTGAGAGCTGCAGAAAGCTCCTAACATTGCACATTGCAACTGTAGAGTGACTGAGTAACAAACTGCATAATATTGCTAACTCTGGAACTTTCATGAATACAAAGAATAGTGCTTGCATATTCTTTAATCTCTGTAATGAGACATATATAAATAAAGATTGCTGGAGTAATTCTGTAGATCTGCTTCTCTATCAGAGAGCCAAGCTCCACTCAATCCCAGCTGTTAACTTCAAAAATCTGTGTACATGAGTCCTCATTTTTTCTAATCTCCCATCGCTCCTCACTGGAACCTGCTAGTTTGGCCACACTCGTCAAGGCAGGGGAGGATGGATGCAGGAAGTAGGTTTTGGTGGTGTGACCTGGATTATATCTCCCCATGGCCCCTTCCTCTCTGTTTCCTTGCTGTCATGAGTTGAGCAGCTTTTCTTTTCCATTTTCTTCCATCATGATGTTCTGCTTCAAGTCAAGTCCAGAGCAGTGGAGCTGGCTGATTACAGACTGAAACTTATGAAACATGAGCCCCAAATAAAATTTTCTTTTTCTAGCTTGTCTTTGTCAATTAATTTGGTCACAGCTATGAAAAGCAAACTAATAGAACATGTACCTCACTTTACTCAGTGTTACTTTTTTAAAATTTCCATTATCAATAGAGTTTCTATTATTCCACAATCTCAATGCTTAATATCATCAAACTTGTTTAAATGCCTTCCAGTATGATGTGTATTGTTATTATATCACCATGTGTTTAAATTTGTCCATAAAGAATCATGTTGAGAATCTTTTATTAATACTTTTAGGCAATTTTATTATTGTCCTTTGTAAAATTTCCATTAAATAATTTTATCAATTAAATTGGGCTTATGTCCTTTGTCATTAATGTCTAGTCATTCTTTATATGTATATAAAACTTTGTCATTTATTTTAATTGAAAATATTTCTCAAGTTCTATGACTTGCCTTTTTATTTATTTAATGTAGCTCCTGGGCAAAAAAATAATGCTTCATTTTAATTAAATAGATTTTATTCATATTTTTAAGGACATTTATCACATTTTAAAAATACTACTCATGGTCAAAGCAGTATTTTCTTATTTTTCCAAAAACAGAAATTTTATTTTTTGTTAGCTTTATTATTTATGTGCAGGTCTATAATCTACTTTAGATTACTTGTTATAATAATAAGTGGTTAGAGTTTACTTATTTATTTTTGAATGTGGATATCTGATTGGTTGAGCACTGTTTATTGAATATAGATCCCTCACCTAATGAATTATGATATGCTTGGGCTGGGGATGTGGCTCAAGCGGTAGCGTGCTCGCCTGGCATGCGTGCAGCCAGGCGATCCTCAGCACCACATACAAACAAAGATGTTGTGTCTGCCGAAAACTAAGAAATAAATATTAAAAAACTCTCTCTCTCTCTCTCTCTCTCTCTCTCTCTCTCTCTTTCTTAAAAAAAATGATATGCTATCTTCTCTATTGTCAATTAGATGATTGTTTATGATCAAGTGAATTTCTTAATGATATAGTCTATATCTCTGGTAATGTGTCAATCTATATTGAATAACACATTGGCGAAATTATTGTTTATATTTTAACATTATGCTATCAGTTAATATGTGTTTATATTAATATATATTCCTTAGACTTAATATGTAATGTTTGTGAAATTTCTCTGACTCTTAATAAATATTGCCTTAAAATTTGATTTTCTGTTCCTAATATAACCATGCACACTTTATTTTTCTTATGCTTTGCAAGATAGTCTTTTACTGTGTTATTATGCCAGGGCTTTGTGAATTCAAGGCAAACACTCTACTAACTGAGCTATATATCCCCAGCTCAACCAGTTTTGATAACATATATATTTACTTATTAATCATAAATGAAATCATTAAACACGAAAATCCCTCTTGTGCCTCTTTTTTGCAAATGCAGCTATATTGAAGCACCTTTTTAAAATGTAATTTCTACTGCTCTTTTCACACCACAGTAACAAAGAAGAATTGTGACGAAGACTGTATGACACAAAAACATAAAATATTTCCCAACTGACCTTTTATAGAAAACATTGCTGATTTAAAATCTTTACACTTTATGTAATAACTGTATGTCTATAAGAATTGTATTACTGTAACAAAAGGCCTGAAATAAACAAGTTTGAATGGGGAAAGATTTATTTTAACTCCTAGCTTCATATGTGTCAGTCCATGGATATACTTTCCAGCCACTTTGGGCCTGTGGCAAAGCAGAAAATATTTGTGGGTAGCATTTTTGGGGAGATCAGCACTGGGGATTTAACTCAGGGGCACTCAACCACTAGCCACATCCCCAACCCTTACTTTTTTGTATTTTATTTAGAGACAGGTCTCAATGATTTGCTTAGCACATCATTGTTGCTTAGGCTGGTTTTGAACTCTAGATCCTCCTGCCTAAGCCTCCCAAGCTGCTAGGATTAAAGGCGTACATCACTGTGCCCAGTGTGGGGAGCACTTAATGTAGGAAAGATGTTCACCACATGGAAGTCAGGAAGAAAAGGAGGAAGGAAGGTTATGAGGTTCTAATGTAACCTTCAAAGGCACATCCACTGTGAACTCAGGTTTCCCAATGGCCTCCACCCTCACTAACCACTCCCCCTAACAGAACCATTACCTCTGACCAAGTCTATAACACATGACCCCTTGGGAAATATCTAGGTTTCAAACTGTCACAGTATAATTTGGTTAAAGTCTGCCTTCTTGATTTTTATTATTTGTCACATATGCCAGGTATCTCAGGCTTTATCATCTAAAATATTATTCAGAGTCATCATTTAACTCATTATTCATATAGAAATCATATAGAAAGAGTTAAGGCATTTTATTCATAATCCAATAAATCCATGTCATTTAAAGTATTTCTAGATAATTTAAAAAAAAAACTATTTCTGAAATTTCAGCATCAGTCTCTGATAGTAGATTTACAGAAGAGACATAGAAAAGTATATTATGGATATGCCTACACGTGATCCTGAAAGAAAGTGAGAAAGGGAGTTCATTTGGGTGGATATTTTAAAAAGGTTGACACTTCCAATTTCACACATCTTGATGAATCAATTCATATTTCAATAATTAGTATGTTTATGACTGAAAGCCTTTTCTAACACATTATCTTTTGTAATTATATGATAACTTCCTTTGTTTCTCTTAGTTTGAGCAGAATTTTGAATGGTAACTTCATTTTGGTTTCCTAATTGAATTTTCATTTTTTTACATAAACTCCATATTTTAGTCTATAGTTCATATACATATATCTGTACATATATATAAATATATACATTTGAATGACATCTGATTGGATTTTATATATACTTAAATGTTTAGTCTAATTTATAATTATGTTTCTTAAGGTGTCACAAGGATAGGACATGGTATGGCAAATGCAGCTTGCATGTTATACAGAGAATTCATAAATGAATTGCAGTGTGTAAAATGAAACATACAACCTATTTCAAATTCTAAAGTTAAAAATAAAATGATTCATGATGTACTTCCTTTCAATATACTTCTATGCAGGCATTCCAAAACTGTGTTCATTTGAATATAGTTTTTGACATGTTGAAACTTATTGTGACATTTGCTTAAGTTCTATTCCAAATATTTCTTCAATTATTGAAACTAGATCTTTAAAAATTTTATCTGACATTTAGACTGTCTTTTATAATATCTTTTGAAAATGTCTTCATGCTGTTATTATTATAAATGTAAGTAGGGGACTGAGAAATAGCTCTCAGTGTTCTCATCTTTATCACTGTGCTATTTCATTACTCACCTGATGTGTTTGCAAGCTGTAATTCCACTCAATGTAGCATCATGTCCTTTTCCTGCTGAAAATTTTAAATACATAAAGGCAAATATAAAAAATAATAAAAATATGGTATAGCCATCAAAATTAAGTTTTTGATTAAGGCATTTATTACAGATTTTGAATACCTACTCTGTACTCTTTGTTAATTAGATTGTCTAGTTAAAAGAATGAACTTTATATTCCTTGTTCAAAAAAACAAATAACATAAATATTATCCCTGCTATCTAAGGAAGTGATCATTAAAACCAAACAACTATATTACAACAGATGATTTTGTAAACCTTGATTTATCTATAATAAAACATGCTTAAAGATAGAGACCAGATAAGGGATACAGTGCAATGAAAGTCAAGTGCAAAATTTTTACTAACTTCCCCTGCAAATTTTCAGGCCCAACCTCAGAAAAACCAAATTCAGTCTTCTTGGAATTTATGTCTGACAATATTTTGTTAGACCAAATCCAGCAATGTAATCTTGATACATGCTAAAGTACGAGAAACTCACCTAGCTTCATTGATCCAGAAAATGCTTGTGTAAAGATATTAAAGAGAATCTGGAATCAATCTATAAGTCATAATTAGTTGAAGGAATTATGGATTGTTTAGGATCTTAGAATAGCACATTAGGTTCAGAGTTTCAAAAATTATGTTGACTATTTAGTCATAAGCCTGATCATGAAAGATCTTTAGGTTGTGATCAGACAGCTTTCATATTTGAATTAGTGTTTTATTGGTGTGATGAACATCTGAGAAAATCAGCTTAGAGGTGGAAAGATTTATTTTGGTTCATGGTTTCAGAAGTTTCAATACAATTTTGGTTAGTTCCACGACTATGGGCCTTTGGTGAGGCAGCCATCATGGCAAAGAGGGTGTGGTGAACTGAGGATCTGATCTCATGACAGCCAGGAAGCAGTGAGAACAAGAGTGAAGGGGAGGGTATTAGGAACAAAATGCTCTTCAAAGGTAAGCCACAGTGAATTTCCACCACTTCACAGTAAAGCCCTCAGCTATCAACTTATTGATGGATTGATCAATTGATAATTTCAAACCCCTCATTATCCAATCACTTCCCAAGAGTCCTACCTTTGAACATTACTGCATTAGAGACCAAGTCTCAAATATATGACCCTTTGGGGGTCATTACAGATTTTTAAAAAATTCATGACCATATTATGGTTCAGACTCACAGTGTTTTAATCAGCTTTTTCCTGATGTGAACAAAAGATATAACAAGAACAATTAAAGGAGGAAATGTTTATTTGAAGGCTCATAGTTTCAGAGGTCTATGTACATAGATGGCTGACTCTATTGCTCTGGGGTCGAGGTAGGGTAGAATATCACAGTGGAAGGATGTGATTGAGGAAAGCAGCTCAGGACATGAAAACAGGAAGCAGAGAGAAAGAGAGACCTCCGCCAATCAAGAACAGAATATACACTCTGACCTCTCTTACCCCACTGCCAATGGTCTACCTCCTCTAGTCACATCCTGCCTTCCTATGGTTTTGCTATCAAGGGATCAATGCTCTGAATAGGTTAGGGCACTCATAATGCGATCATTTCACTTCTAAACTTTCTTGCATTGTCTCACATATGAGAATTTGATGGATACCTCATATCTTATTCATCACACATGGATTTTAAATATTTTATGCAGACTATATTGAACACTATTTTTACCTTTTTGGACAGTAAAGATGTGAAGGCATCTGTCAATTCACACACAAAAAAATACTATTTAACTTATTTGTTTTTCTACTCTCTTCCGTTTTATTTTTACCACTTTCTATAATGTCTGTACTAGTCTACATTCCCACCAGGGAATAGGGTACTCATTTTTACGCATATTCACTAATATTTCAATTTTATATTTTTGTTGAAAGCAGTTCTAACATGTATGAGATAATATCTAATTTTGGTTTTAATTTTCATTTCCCTAATAGTCACATGGAGCATTTTTCATATACTTATTGGCCATTCTTATGTCTTTAGAGAAATGTTGTTTAGGTCTTTGATAGCGCTTAATCAGTTTATTTGTTTTCTTGACAATATGTCATTTGAGACATATATATATATATATATATATATATATATATATAGAGAGAGAGAGAGAGAGAGAGAGAGAGAGAGAATTTTAATATTTATTTTTTAGTTTTTGGCGGACACAACATCTTTGTTTGTATGTGGTGCTGAGGATCAAACCAACCGGGGCCACACGCATGCCAGGTGAGTGCGCTACCGCTTGAGCCACATCCCCAGCCCAAGTTGCTTATATATTTTGATCTTCACTGCTTGCAGGATGTATAGTTGGCAGGTACTTTTCACTTAATGAATTGTGTTTACCATCATCTGCTTGCTTTCTCAAGTGTACAAGGTTTATCATCTTGCTGGAGTCTCACTTCCTTCTGTGACCTTAAGTTTTGGGGTCAAATCCAAAATAATTTTCAGAAATTATGGTGATTTTTCCCTAAGTGATCTTCTAATCACTTTATGTTTTCAGGAATCATATTAAAATCTTTAATCAGCTTTCAGTTATATTATATTTTATGGGATAAGGATATTTAGTTTTCTCAGAAATACTTTTTGAAGAGTCTGATTTTTCCCAATTAAATATTCTTGATATTATTGAAAATCAATGTCATCTTCTAAATATGTGTAGAAAAACCATTTGATAAAATTCAATATTCTTTCATGATAAAAATCATTCAATAATGTGGGTATAGAATGAACATATCTTGATATAATAAAACTCATATATCTCTTACATGTGGAAGCTAGAGAGGAGAAAGTAAATGAAAGGTGGATTTTCTCATGAAAATCAAAGAAAAATCAGTAGAGGAAAAATAACAGAGGGTGGGAGGTGGAGAGGGAAATGAAGAAAGCTGGAGAGTAATATTGGTCATATTAAATTGTTAAATTGTGTGTGTGTGTGTGTATAACAACAAATCCCATCATTATGTACAATTACACTGCACCAATAAAAATGTGGAAGAAAAAAAAATGGACTAGCTTTTCTTCACTAAGAATATTTGCATGCAAAATAAATACTAAGGAGTTCAAGGCACTATGAATAGAATAGTCTGTTGAGATTTTTTAATTACTTGGCAAAAATCCCAGTAAACACTTAAAAATATAACTTGTATATGTTAAACTTACAATCCCCAATTTAGTGACGAAAATTTAAAATCTTTTCAGCAAAGATCAGGAATAACACAGGAATGCCCACTACCACATCTTTTCAACATAGAACTAAAAAAAAATTAGCCCAAAGAAAGAAACAACAACAATAAAAAAAGGAATCCTGTAGGAAAGGAGAAAATGAAAATATTTTTGTAACAATAAAATCTAATCTTAAATGCAGAGAATTTTGAACAGTCTATTCTTAAATGCAGAGAATTTTGAAACTTTTAAACTAATAAATTCAATAAAGTTACAGGATACAAAAATCAAAATATAAAAATCAGTTGTAATTTTATAACATAACAAAAATCTATTAAAAATGAAATCATGAAAAATTCCCATTAGAATTAGGATGAGTAAAAAGCAACAAAACATTGTTAGGCATGAATTTAACTACAGAAATGAAACACCTATACACTGAAAACAATAAAACACTAATGAAAGAAATTGAATAAAACAGAAAGAAATGGAAAGACATACCATATTTATGAATTATTTGTTAAAATGTATCTACTGCTCAAAGCTATGTGAAGATTTAATGAAATTTCTACCAAAATGTAGTGTCATATATTCACACAAACAGAAAAAAAAAGTAAACTAAAATTCATATGCACAATTTCTAAAGTTATCTTGAATAAAAGGAAGAAAGCTGAAGGCACCGTATTATCTCCATTAATATCATTTACAAAGCTATAATAATCAAAACAGATTTCTTTTTAGCATACAAACATACACATCAACCAAAGTATCAGAATAGGATCCAGAAATAAATCTATAAAATCCATTTATGGAATATTGGTGAAAAATTTAATTCATCTTTAGGTTTCTCACTCCCTCCTTCTTTTTCCACTGCTTCTTTCTCATCCATTATTTTTAAAAAGAAAAATTATCTAATAAAATAATGAACTGTGTTTTAGTTTTGTTACTAATTTTAATATTAATAGAAGTGTGTGTATGAATATATAACAACAAATCCCATCATTATGTACAACTATACTGCACCAATAAAAACGTGGAAGAAAGGAAAAAAAGGAAAAAAATGGGTAGTTTCTCTTAACTAAGAATATTTACATGCAAAATAAATTTCTCACACAGGATTTAATTTGGGGAGTCATTTGAAGTAAATCTAGCATTATGGTAATTATTTCTAATTTTTTTTTTCAAAAATTTAGAAGGGTCACCTGTGAATATTGTATTGTGTGGTAAAAAGGACTCAAGATATGATAAGGCTAAGGATCTTATAATTCTGGAGACTATGTGGATGATTCAGATTGGTCCCATGTATCACCATGGTACCTCTAAGAGGGACATATGAGGAGTTGGAGTAAGAGAAGAAGGTGATGTAAAGACTGAAGCACTGATTACAGTGGTGCTTTTAAAGATGAGGAAGCAACCAAAACAAAAGAATGCAGAGGACACTAGAATCTGAGAACTCTTAGAGACAAACATTACACTTTGTATCTCCAGAATGAAAAATTCCTGCTACAACTTTATGTTAGCACAACAATTTTGAATATCTCACCTCCAGAAATATAAGAAAATAGATTTGTGTTGAAGTAAGTCACTAAATGTTATTGTGTTATAATTTCAATATGAAACCAATACCCATATAAGGTACATTATTTCAGGTTATTGATATGCTATGGTTTGAATGTGATTCTAGTTAGTTGCCCAAGGTTCATGAACTAAAAAATAGTCCTTAGGTTGGTGATGATAGTGGTTGTATAGTGCCTTTTCAGAAGTGGGACATAATGGGAGATGCATAGAACAATTGAGGATGTGTCTTGGAGAGAATTGGGGAACCCAAGTTTTTCTTTGGCTCCCTGCCATTTGAGGCCATTCATCCAGTAATCCTTGACCAGAACAGAACTGATACAATACCATGTCTTTGAATCTAGAGGACAGTGGAGAAAATAATTCTATTTTCTTTATAATGTCAGCCTGACTCAATAATTTTATTATAGTAACAAAGCTCATTGTTAAAAACTAAAAATCAGTAAATTTTGTATGAATTTGTTTTTAATTAGAGGCTTGGTATTGGTTTTAAAGTTGTTTTATTATTTCTTATGAATTTTGAGATTATATGCATTAAAGTTTTTATTCTAATTACCAAGAAGTTTCACTTTTATAAGAAATCTCTTGTTTGAAGAAGTCTCTTTTATTATTTGCTTTTTCATAATCATTTTCTGTTATCTCATATGTAGAAATATAACTCATAAAAATCTACAGCTGGAAACTGTTCTAAGAAGGTATGTCTAGAAGACTATCCTTAAGTTTAGGGATGTCTTTCACTTAGTGGGTTGACACAGCACCATATACAATGAACATCAGGGATGTTACAAAAGAATATGTTTAACCACTAAGAAAGCTAATTGGAGATTATGGAAGAACTCTTATATTTTCACACTGAAGAGTATCATTAAGGTGCAGCAATGTATAGAAGCTTGTGTGTATAAACACAAATAAGCATTTGCTTACTTGTGTGCATCTCTTGTATTAGGATTGTGGGTATGATTTTTGTATCTGATATTAAGTTTTTGAAATCTAAGACCTTGTAAAATAAAACAAAAAAAACTCTTTTAAGTAAAAACATAGTTTCCATACAATTTCAGATATATTTTATAGGACTTCATGTATTTTCATTATATAAATATTTCATATAAAATATGTGATATTCAGTTATTAATTATTCAATTTATTTATTGATCACTAACTACTTATAAAATCAAAGTGTGTTGAATATCTCTACAATATTCCATCATCTCATTTTAGACTTTTTTAGAAGGGAGAATATTATAAATCCAGAAAGTCCACATTACTTCAGCTAAAATATATACTTACTGGGGCATTTAAGGTAGTGAGGAAAGTTTTACCAACTACAACTGACTGTTGACTGAATCCAGCTGGAACCAAATGAAAACTACTAAGTTTAAGAGTGGTGTCATATATCTTATGATAGAAGGAAGAGCTTTTTGAGGAGTAAAATGATTTAACTGCAAAAAGTAGCATGCAACATTCAAGAATGTATGCTGCAATTCATGCTTAAATGTCCACGCAGTATGCCCTTGAGGGCAATAAGTTCTATTTATGGATATCAGAAACCCAGATTCAGACGAGCAATGAAGGTCAATATTTTAGCAAATGTCAGTAGCATATCACAATATTTGAAGCTGGAAGAGACTGAGTACCCAGCACGTTTGTTACAATAACCGAGTTAAAGAAGAAGCAGACCCCTTAAGCCCCATTTCTTTTCATTTGTTTCAAAAGAATTTTTTATTTCTCCCAATGGATTACTTTGGAATCATTGTAAAAATAATTGCCCTTATTCAGGTGGGGCCATTTATGGATTCTATTCTGTTCCATCAACTTATGAGTCTATTTTTTGCCAATAGCAAACTGTCTTGATTTAAGGCATCTTTGTGATGTATGCTTAAAATTGGGTAGATTATCCCTCCCACTAAACTCTATTTCTTAAACTAAATTCCTTGAGGTTCGTGGGCTCAGAAAGTCAGTGTATCACTCATGCTCAGAGTGTGATATTAGCAGTTCAGTAAGCAGATATGTAGTGGTCAAAATTGGTCTAAAATATGAAACATCTGATTTGGAGAAGGGTGATTTATTAGCTCAGAGGTTCAGACTGAGGCTTCCTTCAGACTTACTTCCTTCATCAGTTTTGGAGGTGAAATTAACAACAACCTTTACAAGCCCTACTCTTAGGTTTTTGAAATCTACATCAATTTGGAAACAACTCTTCAAAACAACTAATGTTTTGTATTCCAATGTTGTGAAACAGTTCCTACCAATCTTGGATAAATGTAAAACAAAACATTAGTTTCAGAGTATTGCTCAATGGTGTTCATACCAGAAGCATATTTACACCACTCTACCATAGGTGCTGGGCACAGTGATGCACACTGTAATTCCAGCAATTTGGGAGTCTGAGGCAGGAGGAACACCGGTTCCATTGTTCAGCTTCAGCAACTTAATGAGACCCCACCTTAAAATAAAATAAAATAAAAAGGGCTGAGAATGTAGCTTGGTGGTAAAGTGCTTTGAGTTCAATCCCAGTACAAAACAACAACAAAAATAACACTCTATAGATACTTCAAATTGGGTCATAAAAAATTGATCCTTCCTTACTCAGAGTAATTAATAACATTTTTGTGTTCTAAAATCACAAATATTTTATCAATGTATACATTCTCCACGCTTCTCATTAATAATAAACATGTGTGCCTTTTTGTAGATTCTTAATAAAAAAGTTAGTGGTAGAGTTTTGAACATTTTACATGATGAATCACTAAATATATTGTCATTAAAATCACCACAAATTCCTATCAAAACAAGTATAAATAGCCATAAACAACTATAAATATATTCACTCTTGCAGTATTCAAACTGTTTTTCCAGAAGTAGTAATTTGCAATATAAATTCTGAATTACACATTCACAGAGTATTGGTCTTGAATCATTTTTATACTCTAGTTCTGTGAGCATTCAGACCTCACTTTAAATGCTTGTCTTCTTCTGGAATTCTTGTTATAAAATGTGAACTTCAAATACTGTCAACTTCAAAATGACAGATAGCCTATTATCTGTAATAATACACATTTAATCTTTATGGAAATATTTCAGATAAAAAAGTAACTCATCTTATAGAAAACACATATTTGCTTCCTACACTGTTTTTGTCATGATACAAATTGTCATTAGAGAGGAGTTTAATATGCAGCACTTTCATTTCTATAACCTATTTTATGATATCTTCATAAACATAACTATTTCCTTAGGCAAAGAACATTTAATTTAAAAATGAAGGTACATACACAGAGTTTAAATGCAGGTAGAGACTAAAATCAAACAATTTAGAAAGTTATAAGGAAAACTAAATTTTATTAAACTGTGAAGCTTATAAATTGAATTCACATATTTCTTCAGCTATAGAATCAGGTGAAGCTCAGATAGTCTTATGTTATACACTCTTTTTTATTTCCCTACTCTCCTAGTTCTTTCTGCCCCACAGGGCTATGAAATATTTTGGTGTTCTCTGAGGTACTAAATACTATATAGCTTATATTATAAACTCAGAGAGACCTGGAGATACTTTATTAATATAAAAATAATTCAGAGACAGGAGTAGAATCACAGTGGAAAAGACAGAATCAAACATATCTTTCCATATTTAAAAATACACAGAAGTACTGATACAAAAATCATAATAAATCCTGTTAGAAAACATATTAACTAAGTTTGTAAAGAAAATATTGATAGAAATTAAGAACATATACAAATGGTATTCTTTTACATGAACTAATAATATTTTCTATGTTTTTAACTAATATTTGTTTCAAATAATCAGCATACAGTTCCCAGTAATCTAAACTTGCAAATGTAATTGATTAAATGGAAGAGTACAGTTAAGATGCAGTTCAATGTCATATTATCACAGTTTAGAAATGAAGATCAACGTTATTATTTGTGATAATAATGCATATTGAATAAAACCTCTACTTTGACTGGTAAAAACTATATTTCTATTGTATACTCTTATGTTTGGCATATTTTCCTTTTACACTCCTTAATAAAACTGTTTCGTAGTATTCCTTTAATTCTTCAATTTTGCATTTATTTATGTCATTTCTCTCTTACTTTTGAAAATGAAATATATACCTATGAGAAATTGTGTAAATTAAATCCACCTTTTGTAGTTGGTACACTGTATTTTGACTAGGTTGTGTTGAAAATTCCTAGATGAGGGGCTGGGGATATGGCTCAAGTGGTCGTGCGCTCGCCTGGCATGCGTGCAGCCCAGGTTCGATCCTTGGCACCACATACAAACAAAGATGTTGTGTCTGCCAAAAACTGAAAAATAAATATTAAAATGCTCTCTCTCTCTCTCTCTCTCTCTCTCTCTCTCTCTCTCTCTCTGTCTCTTTAAAAAAAAAGAAAATTCCTAGATGAATAGTGAAGACTTCTTTCCAAATAATTCTTCATATATAGATTATTACACATACAAATCATCCACATACATATTATTATGTGGAAAAATCATCTGAATTATTGTGTACACTTTGACTGATGTACAGTGAATGACATACACCAAAGTTTCTCACGTTTTACTATGAAAATGAATTATCCAGATACTGGCCAGGTGCAGTGGCATATGCCTGAAATCCCAGCAGCTCAGGAGGCTGAGGCAAGAGGATCACAAGTTCAAAGATAGCCTCAGTAAAAGGGAGGCATTAAGCAACACATTAACACCCTGTCTCTGAATAAAATAAAAAATAGGGCTGGGGATGTGGCTCTGTGGTCAAGTGCCCCTGAGTTCAATCCCTGGTACTCCCACCAATAATAATAATAATAATAATAAATACTTATCTGTGTGTTCAACCTTCACATGCTCTTAGTTATCTGCGATCAAAATGTAAATACATGGAGCTTATCTAATTTTCTAAGAGCTTTCATATTATATTAGATTTTGGATATTTTAGCATGAAAATATCTACAAGGTATCTGATGTATTAAGTGAACGTTTATATGTTCATGTCCAAGGTTCAGGGTCTATTCAATGCATTATAGATCTCAATGAATAGGATCATATAAAATTCATTCCCCTATTTTCCTCTCTATTGAAATTGAAATGAAACACTAAATATAATCATGTCAATTAGTCCACTAAAATTTCTGGGAAGGCACATTTTAAGAGAAAATGCAAGACATTTAAACACTAGCAGTTTTAAGTGCAGGATAGTAAAAATAGAGAATGAGATTAGAATTACCCTGTATCTCACAGAATTTTTTACTGGTTATCTCATAAAAAAGAGATGGTATGACCTAGAAGTCAATCAGCTGTCAACATGCTCACATTTTTGTTGATGTTATAGATGGAAATGATACATTTATTTTATTTATTTTTATGTGGTGCTGAGAATCAAACTAAGTGTCTCACACATGCTAGGCAAGTGTTCTATCACTGAACTACAACCCCAGTCCTCACATTTTTAAAAAATACTGGGAAATCATACTTTCTAATCTGATAAATAAAATTTATTAAATAAGAATTTGGGAAAGTTTCTCTTTTTTTCACCCAAAAAATATTATAATTGATATTAGAAAAATAGAAATGTACTACTTTATATTTTAAAATATTTTGCACAGCAGGCAGTTAGTTCATACTGGAAAATAAAGAGAAAAGAGATTATTTCATCAAATATCACTTAAGAGGCTTTTATTCCTTTAAATTTAGGTGTCTTTTAGAAGATATTTTTTAAATTATAAATTTAAAATAATTGAAATACACTGCAATAAAAACTGTGTCTTCAAATAATTATTTTATCAAGTATTAAAGACAAATATTAATATTTAATAACAAATTATTAAATTTTACTTGTGCATATTAAAATATTAAAATCAGTTTATCTTATATTTCTATTATTATTTTAAACATTGGCATTTGTATTTGTTTTGTAGTCTCACAAAAATAATGGGAAACTGCAAATAACAGCAAATAATCATATTTTAGGGTTATAACTCAATATTTTTAAATTGATAATATATATATGATACAGAGCATTTGGAGACCAAAATAATGTGCTATGATAATTCATTTTTGTAATATTTCATTTTACATTTTTTTGCATTTTTACATCCTTTTTACATTTTTGAATACCAAGAAAGACTAGTAATAAAGTACCTCATGGTCTTTACAACACAGAAGAGTGTTTCTGCTGGAAAAGACTGAAAAAATAATTGCATGTATATTTGACTAAATAATTAATATTCATTTCTTACAGACTTTAAAAATTGCATAATTCTTTCAATCCAATAACAAAGCAAGTAGTTAACATAGTGTATTTAATAATCATTATATAAATTTTTTTAAATAAGTACTTTAGTCACCAGCAAAATTTACCATTATAAGTTGAGGTTTTATTGTTATTGCTATAAAGTGTGAAAAACATTTACCTTTTCTGGCCAGTAATTATTCTCTAAAAGACAAGATCATGATTGTAATGCAAAAAAGCCTTAAGTAAATGATTACTGCTGTTTTTATGTAAGGTTTTCCTGTCTCAGCACAGTACAGCCTCCAAGTGGAATCACCTATGAATGATGTATCCAAAGCCTTTCTAAATTTATAGGCATTTAGAATCAATGACACTGGTATTTAATAGTTACATTGGATTTCTTCCAGATTGGATTATTAAGAAATTTCTTTGATCCTTAAATTTTTCCTTCAATATAAATTATGTGTCAATATTTCAAGGATTTATGAATTAATAAAATATATGACCCTGCATTGATTAATTTTTTAGGTAGACTGCAGGAATTTTATGATTATAAAAGAATATATACAAATATTGACTTACCCTATTTACTTGTGCTATTTTACAAAAATTTCAGTTTCTTCTTTTTTTTACTGATGCTCATAAAAAGATACAGTTTACAGATTCACTCTCAACAAATCCTGAATGTATAAAAAAATAATCCTGGCCATATATTAGTTTTCAGCTCAATAGAAATCTAAGTCTGAAAGTAGCCACTTGTATCAACAACATTAGTTCTCAGAACCTGCACAAAACTGAAGGCATCACCATTGCACAATGGGCTCAGCTTTGTCTAATTCAATGATGTCAGTGAAGAGACATATGCCTTTTTTTGTGGAGGGCCTTACTGAGGATTGACCTGGGAGCACTCAAACACTGAACTAGAGACAGTGTCACTGAATTGCTTAGTGCCCCACTGTTACTGAGGCTGGCTTAGAACTTGAGATCCTCCTGGCTCAGTCTCAAACCACAAGGGATTACAGATGTACACCACTGTGCCAGGAAGAGATATATATGTCTTATATACTTTGAGTTTGTATATACAAAAGATTAAAATTCCAATGTTATCATATTTATTAAACATCACTTTGTGAGATCTTTTAAAGATTTCTTTATATTAGAGACAAATTATATTCAACTTTAGTTTTTCTAAAGCTATTCTAACTTTTAAAAATTTTATTCTATTTTTATACCTTTTTAATAATTTGAACTTTATTTATAAGTATGTAACACAAAGAGCAAAACCATGGGTTTTTTTTTCCAAATAGAAAATAATATTTCTCAATAATATTCATTTAATAATTAATGCTTCTCATAATTAATTTAAATATAATTTTCATTAAAAATAATTCTACATTGAATTCGTATTCTATACTTTAGAACTATTCATTATTTATTTTTTACTATTGTCTTATATACTATCTCAGGTTAAGTTTTATTTGGACATACTATATATCCAATTGTTCAAACTTTGCTTTTTCAACTTTGCTACTTATAACTTCTTTACATTTCTAGTTCTATGTATAATTTTAAAAAGAAAAAAAATAGCTTAAAGAAGATTCTTAACAGATCATGCATTGGATTTTATGAAATACTTAAACAGTTGATTAAAAAATCACATTTTTTGTACTATCAAATTTTCCAAAAGAAAATCAGTCATCCCGTTTATTTCAGTATTTTTTGTCTCCTAAAAATAAGCCAACATAACAAAAAATGTTTTTAAAAAAATAAATCCAGCAGTCACTTTTAATTATGCATCTTGACTGTGAAAAATTAAAAATCTCTTTTTCTGTCAGGTATAGCGGTACATGCCTATAATCCAAGTGGCTCAGGAGGCTGAAGCATGAAGATCAAAAGTTAAAAGCCAGCCTCAGCAAAAGTGAGGTGCTAAGCAACTCAGTAGGATCCTGTCTCTAAATAAAATACAAAATAGGGCTGGGGATGGGGGATGTGATTCAGTGGTAGAGTGCCTCTGAGTTCCATCGTGGGTATAAAAAAAAAAAAAAGCCTTTTTTTCTGCTGCACAAAGTTTTGCTAGGAGTTAAACAAATCAATATAAAGAATGTAGAATTGTACAATGTACAAAATAAGCTCAAAATAATTGCTCACTATTATAATGCTTTACACAACATTTTCAGGTCTTTTTGGATATATTTTAGTAATACATCTTGTACATAATTTTCTTAATTGTTCTGATTATAATTTATTTTATACTTTAATATTTTTAAAAAGATCTGCAATTATTAATAAATTATATATTGATTATTATGATTTGTATATGAGAAGTTCCCTGGAAAGCTCAGAAGTTAATGAGGAATATTCAGAAGTGAAATGATTAGATTATGGTAGCTAAAGCTCATCAGTGGGCTAATCCATTTGATGGATTAATAATTTGATTACTTACTACAGAGCCATAATTTGAGTATAGATTTTACTAATCACATTCATATTGGCAATATATATTATATATTAATATATTAAATATATCAAATAATGGTATATATATATATATATATATATGTAGTTTCTGACTTGTTATAGTTTTTCAATAACTTTTAATTATTATTTTAGAACATTCAGTAATAATTAATGATTCAGTAATGAATTATATAATCAAATAGAAAAAACACTTCTAAATTTCAATAAGTATTTTAAAAGAAAATTCCTGCATGATTAAATAATGTATATGATGACACAGGTGCTATGGTTTAGATATATCTTGTCTCCTAAAACCTCACGTGTGAGATAATGCAAGAATAAACAGAGGTAAAAGAATTCGGTTAACTCAATCAGGAATAATCTATGGATATAGATTTACTGGATGGTAACTGTAGGCAGGTAGGGTTTTGGACAGAAGAAATGGGTCATTGGGGAAGTGCCTTTGATATTTATATTTTGTATTTGGTCTCTTGTGAGATCTTGACATGTCCTGATCTGCTTCCATTTGTGGCACCTAATTCCATGATGTTCTGCCTCAGCTTGTGCCCAAAGTTATGGAGTCTGTTCACCATGAACTAAATCTCTGAATCCATGAGACAAAATAAATTTTTCCTCCCCTATGTTGTTCTTTTTTTTTATTGTTGGTTGTTCAAAACATTACAAATTTCTTGATATATCATATTTCACACTTTGATTCAAGTGGGTTATGAACTCCCATTTTTACCCCATATACAGATTGCAGAATTACATCAGTTACACATCCATTGATTTACATATTGCCATACTAGTCAAGTGATTTTAAAAAAAGCTGGTTAAAACAAAGGGCATGACCCTATTTTTTGATGTTGCAAGTGGGCCCCTTGAGAAAGTGGATCTCAAATGATGAGCTGAGTTTAAGCACATCAGTGAAACTTTGATAAAGCTGCCAACAGGTAGAGTAATCGTCTAAGCAAAAATATTTAGGCTAGAGTAAACCAGGCACTGTAATTACAGTGGATAGGAGATCTGGAAGGTTCTTGTTAGAGGACTATTAATTCATGCTATGGGTAAACTGGAACTCTACTCCAAGTGTGGTTCTCATGCAGATTAGGAGAATGTGCCAGAATATAATTAACTACTTTTCTAAACACACTGCTATTTTATTATTATCATTTTAAATATTAAAGCTTTAAAAATAAACAAAATAATAATTAGTTTACCTTGTACTATGAGCTACTTACTCATGTGCAACACATCAGATCTATATCATGAGTTGCATCTATACAGTGAAGGAATGAATTTAATTTTCTTAATTATAAACTGTCATAAACACAGAAATGTGTATACTTTTTGGAAAAATTTATGCACACAACTAATACTAAATATTGACTTTGTTAAGAAAGCATAGCGTAAACATCTAATAAAATATTTAGGCTTTCCGAATTACTATTAAGAAAATATTTTAACCAGCTTGTTGGTTATGTGTGAGAAACAACATAAAAAATTCCATTAAACAGATCTTTTTAAAATATATTTTAGTTGTAGATGAACACAATATTTTTATTTTATTTATTTATATGTGGTGCTGAGGATTGAACCCAGGGCCACACATATGTGAGGCAAGCGCTCCACCACTGAGCCACAACCCCAGTTCCCATTAAACAGATCTTGATTACAAAAGTTTAATAATCTATGATATTAACATTAAATCATGAATAGTCATGTGCATTTCAAAGTGAAATTCTAATTCATAATAATTTTATAATTTATTTATATGTATACATGTAGAAATTGTATAAAACCACTGTGACTTGAAACCACAAACTCATTGAAGTAAATGTAGTGGACACTAGTTCTGAACTGAAATAAATTCATATGAATTCAAAACATTTTTGTGTCCTCTAGCAAGATTACATATGAAATATTTATCATTTGATCTTTGGAGAGAGAGTATCTATATTAGAAGAGTTCAATCATATGTTCCTAAAAATGTCTTTACCTACTAAAATATCAAGACAAAAGCAATACCTCATTATCAAAGGATCTTATATCATTATCCCTCAAGCAGTTTCAGGAATCGAGAATGATAATTCCTATCTCATTTCCATTCAACTCACCTATTTGGCCTATGCATACAGCATATGTTTTTTGGAGAGAAAAATGTGAAATATTATTAACTTAATTAACTGACTATTTATATCATAACTTTTAGTCTAAATATAGTATCTTTAATCAAGCATAAAGGGCATCCTTTACCACCTGTATACTGCTATTAAACTAGAGAGTGCTTTTCACTTTGAGTCTGTTTGTAAAGACAATAAGAAGCAGTTCGCTACAACTTTCAATAGTAGCAGTACATTTTAAATGTCCCAATTCAGGAATATATCAACTGTTCCCCCCATTGCCGCAGTCTGTTCTCCAGGGAGCTGGAGCATCTCTCCATCTCCAAGAAAATCATCTTTGTTCATTTGGTTTATAATAAGAGTAATATCACATTGCTTGAATCTTTTTAGACATATGCATTCCACAGGATAGGAAACAGATCTAAAAAGATTCAGAAATTACCAAGTTCAGAAAATTTCTAGAGGTTCAGAAACATGAAACTTAACATTAAATCCTTTCTGGAGAAAAGAAAAAGTTACTGCACCTGGTTCCTCCTAATAACATGAAAGAAATAATGATACATGGACCTCTGAAGTTGAGGGGCAATATATACTTAATCTTTGCATGACAGTCTATACCATTTACTGATTCTCTAGAAAGATGCCTGTTTTCAATTGTGCATATAGCACAAGGAGGCTTGATAGCAGTTCTGGTGTGTGCACAAACTGCTTTTTCCCTCATTGCCTATTCAAACTTAAAATGGTTGTTTATGAATCAAAAGGATTTGGAAACAATTTAGGGTTAGGGGGAATGCCATGCCATTATTCAAAGATAAGAATCTCATTTGTACAAAAAGTGTCAGCTTTCCAATGGACCCTGAAGAAACTGAAGACTTAAACATTGTCCAATAAATAATCACATGAACTGGGTGTTTCTTGACCCACCTATCCATAAAGTTGGAGTGTTCCATAGTGGCACCATTCTGTCCCTCCAGGGTAGTGGTGTAAACAAGTTACCCTCAAATAATTCTGAAGGAATAAGTAATGAGCCTCTTCATGATCAAGAGGTTCAAACCTAATTCTTACACCTATAATATTTGTCTCTTTGCTTTCATGCACATTTGTGGCCTCCTGTAGAGTTCTCTATAACCAGGTAACTGAGAAAGCAAACATTCAGTCTTGACATGTAGATAGGTATGATATTTTGCATAAAATTCTAGAACTACCAGAAAGTGCACAATTGCCGCAGTCTACCTATACTCAGGCATTGAGGGTTGCTGGGAAGGAAATCCTTCAATGGATAAAAGCAGCAAACCTGATCCTATATTTTCCCAAGAAAGTTACCCCAGAATTGGAAAATAATGATTTGTAGATAACGGAATAGGTGGATTTATTACATGTGAACATATGGATATTAATTTCTAAAAATTTTATATTTAACCCATTTTATTATTAGATGTTATATTTAAAAGCAAATAGCATATCTTAAGGAAATTAAAATTAGATGAGGGCACATGATTTTTTAATAAATTGTTTTTAAATAAAAGTGGAGTAATATGAAGTAAAACTTTGGCTATAAAGAAAATAAATTATGGTTAAATATAGTTATTTAAAATATCATTAATTACTATAATAGCTATTTAAAGAAACATTTAATTATCATTTACTATGGTCTTCTTTGTGATTGCAGAAACATGATTTTAACAATACGTAAGGCAGACTAGATCCTTGCTCAGACACTCAGCAAAAAAAAAAAATACTCATTTTGTACTGAGGTCTAGTAAAGTTTAAAAACTGCTAAAATATTTACTCCTTTAAGATTGAAACTATATCTACTTTAAAATATCATTAGACTTTTTTATTTTCATCTTTCTTGGCTAGCTGTTGCAAAATAAAGTGTATTTGGATGAGGAACATTTTCTCCCCCAAATAACTCATATATATTGTTACATGAGTATTTCAGAAAGAAAAACATACATAAAATGAGTTCCCTGTGAGTTAAATAAGAGGAAATGCACTTTGGTTTGATGAGGTAAATAATTTTCTCTTTAATCCATGAAGCAGGTTCTTAGTCAAAATATTTTGCCTGACATATTAGGGTCATTATGTTAATTGGAAAAAAACCTGTAAAATATGTTTTGTGTATTTGAGTATGCAGAATTTTATTCTGTAGATATAATTGCTTATGCTACATAGTTCTGATAACAGACGTTATAGGAATGCAGCATTCAATAATTTTACATAAAATATTTGAAATGAAGAATTTTTATATATCTGTTTAGATTTTCCATCATAATAAAATGGATATATCCTATTTCTTATCTCTACTATTTCCCTATAATTTCCTATTTTCTGTCTCCCCATTAGTTGTAACTCCTGGGATGATAATGATCAAAGGGTCTTCACAAAAACTCTAAGAAAGATAAAATAAAGAACATGTTTTTCTCTTTATTAAGGGTTTCCTGTTTTCATCCTTAGATCTGCTGTTCACAAATGTTACCCCCACTTTGTTTTTTACTTTTTCTTTCGTGCAGGAGGTAAATGGGTATGACTGGAGGAAAGATCAGTGTAGGATAAGGGACAAGAATAAACTAGCTGATAATGGAGTGAGACTATGTCAGTGGAATGAATTACACAGGAGGTAAACACATGAGGCAAAGAACAGGGAGAGCCTCAGGTGAAGAGCTTCACTGAAAGGATTTATCTGGACAACTATGAGAACAATATTCTAAACACTGGGTAGGTTTTAGTCAGATGCCAGAAAGTAAGGATGAAGGAAATGATAAGAACTAATGTTCTATGAATTGGAGACTGAGGCATAGTTCAAAGAACAATAATGTTTGGACAGCTCTAGACTATCTTTTGTCTCTTTAGTGTTTGACTCAGAGTAGCAGTATTCCTCGATAATTATCTACAATTGTCTGCTGTCCAGATACCTTGCCAAAATAATATATTTTTCTTGCTTAGATATCACCTTGTTTCCATGGACACTTTGAGACTTGATGGCTCTTTGCATCTATCTCAGACATTTTAGGGTACATTGTCAGATATCCATGTCCTGTTTTATAGATAGTAAAATACTGCTAATAAAGCCCTACTTTACTACAACCCTATGGTTTTTATGCTGGTCTTATAAGAACCTTCTCTGAATCCATATTCTTTTTTTTCCCTGTTCTTTGCAATACTGGAAATTGAACCGAGGGCCTGCACTCTATCTCTGAGCTACATTCCCAGTCATTATTAAAATTTGTTAGATAAAATAGGGCCTTACCTTTTGCCCAGGCTGGTCTTGAGCTTGCGATCCTCCTGCCTCATTCTCCATGCCTGTCACTGATCATCATTTTTACAGTTACAGACTGTGTAACAACAAATCTAGATAGGTTTCGTGATACTTTCTCAATGCTACATCAGCCTTGGTCCATATCGCTACAGCCTGTGTACAGACTGTGGTGCTGCTTTCTATAAAGGGACTGGGAGGGAGACTTTGCTTTGGATGATGACTTAGTATAGATGAAGGAAAGTATTTGAGGGCCCACATTTAATCATACTGAGTGGGTACTACAGAAGTTTAAAACCAGACTACTATTTCACAAGCTATACTAGAACTCCTGGGTTGGGGACCATGTACTCAGCACTATGCCTGACCTTGATCCTTCTTATGCACACTATAAATTTGTTTAAATTGCATTAATAGTGTTTAAAAATGTCTGGAGGTTTTGCCAAGCTTGGAAAATGTGTGTAAACCATCTAAAATGTGATGAAGAAAGTGAAGGTATAGATTAAATAGATGAAACAAAATCATCCAGCTTTTGTAATGGTAAGTTGAAAATGTATAACTTAAACATAATAGTTTCTTTTACTGTTTTGAAAAACATGTTATACTTGTGTGAATCCTTAATAATAAAACTTAAAACATAAAATATATGGCAAAGGAACTGTTTCTTCCGCCTTTGTGTATATCGGGTAGGAAACTGTGGAGCCACCCAGAGCAAGGAAAGTTTCTCAAACTGTGGAGGACAGCAGATCACCTTGAGGGTGTATAAACACAGATGGTTTGAGACTCCAGCGTGAATCCTTCACTGGGTACTAGGTGGGTCATAGATAATTTCTCAGACATTCCTAAGTGAGATGATATTTTTGGTTGAGAACCATTGCCTCAGGCCATAATCAACTTCACAGTTTTCATCCCCTGCCTCTGCCTAATGGTCATTTTCCTCAACATATTATTGAATATAAAATTACAAACTAACTCATGTAGAACCCTACTTGAAAATGAAATTCAGAATTTACATTTATAAAAGCTGAAGATCTACATAATACATTTTTTAGCCTTTTTGCCTTGTCTATGGTTTACTTTTCAGCACTTGTTTTAAGCTACTTTCTGTTACAGTAATCATCAATATATAATTCTTATTATGACTCATCTGAAAGCATGCCTGTCACTGATCATCATTTTTAAACAGGGAAAATACTAGACTATCAAGTTAGACCCATATAAAATACAAATATTTACAATTATCAGAAGCTTAGCAAATGTGATCTATTATTTTAATGGAAAAGAAAATAGTTTCATGTTTACTGAAAATATTTAGTAGTTGAAGTTGGTGCAAGAAAGTTACATTTTCAAATATTTTTTATCTGGTATTTGGATTTAGACTTTCTAATGCAATGTAACTATAATTATTCTTTTAAAGAGTGAATTAAAATTGGATATTAACAATTTATAAACACTTCGGGGACATCTAAGGACAGAAAATGGCCATAATGCACTTTGCTTCAAAATTATAAAACATTCAAAAATACGTGTAAACTTTAGATTTTCAAGATTAATCCCTAGAACTATAATACTTGGACTGACAAAATAAGAACCCTCTCCTAACCAGTCATCCCAGCTCCCCCCCAAAAAATACAAAATAAAATCTCTATTCCCTGAACTTCACTGAATTTATAGATTCCAGTATGTTTGAGGACAGAACCATATTGGTAATTAAAAAAAAAAAAAGAAGAAATTCTGATTGTGGATTAAATTAAGATAGAATTGTATATAGTGGACAAATGTAAAAACAGTATGGGCACTTGGTTATATTTTGAATGGTATTAACTATTTAAATTGTAAACACTTGGGGGTATATTGTGATAAATTGATACCTATAGTATGTATATTTGATCAGATAAGGATAGTTAACATTTCCTGTTATTTAAACATTAAAAGTATATTTTAGCCTAGCCAGGAGCAGTGTTCTACCCCTGAATTATGAGTGTCAGAAAGCTGAAACAGGAGTATTGGAATTTCAATGGCAGCCCAGGTAATTTAGCAATACTCTCTCGAAATAAATAAATAAATAAATAAATAAATAAATAAATGGACTGAGGATGTATCTCAGTGGTACAGTGTCCTTGGGTTCAATTCCCAGTGAGAAAAAAAATTGCTTCACACACAATAATTTTACATATTTGTGGATTATATTGTTATATGTCAATATATGTTTGTAATCTATACTGATCAAATCAGAGTAAAAATGATAATAATCATTTATGTCATGTTTGTAGTCTTCAAGTTGCTCTCTTCCAGTTATTCATGAAATATAAAATTCATTATGCTTTTTGGAGCATGAAGCATGTTTTAGAAAGTTTAACACATGCTCTTATCAATTCAGGGTGAAAAGTTGGAACATATTTTATTTTGAATGATGAGGAAAACCCTTAAGGTCATCATAAAACTACTTTTACATTAACATCAGTGTAATCACTAAGTAATGCAGCTTTTATTAAGACATTTGTATTTGTATTCATATCACAAGTATCTTTAGAAATTTTCTCCCATGCTAACACTATACCATATATTGATATTACAGAGGTGAATCACCATGACCTTAGATCTTTAAAGTTCTGCCAGAATAATGAGAGGTGAACATATGTAACAACAAATTGCAGTCCTGCACAAATATCTTACCAGTTTTATTAAATGCTCTTTTATTACCCTTGAACTTAAATTTATTGCTTAGAATTCTTAATAAATTATCAAATGAAAGAAGTGAAAAGGGTTATGTATATTATTAGCTCTAAGGAAGTAATTCATATTACAAAATTAAAGATAATTATAAATTATCAAAATATAAAAATATTTTATTCTTAAAAAATTTAATGAGAATTTATTACTATTTATTAATTATAATACATAAAATATATATTTAGCTATAATTACATTAGTAGATATTATTCCCCTTTCTTTTACTTACACTTATGTACTTTCTTCATAATTTATTTGTCATATAAAATATATTATTTTATTATAATTAAAGTAACATCCAATTGTTCAAACAGAAAAATATAAGCAAGAATAGGGAAGTTTTTATAAAGGACGTTAAAAATCCAATTAAAACTATTTTTTAAAAGAAAAAATCTGGAAAAATTTAAGTCCATAGATTTCTTTTTTATGAATAACATTGATTTGATTTTTAAACCGAGTGCAATAAAAGGGGCCAATACTCAGCCCCCATTTTTTATCTTTTAATTTTCAAACATCATCTCCTTTCTTCTCTCAGCCACCCGAGTTATGGAGCACTGCACCCATCTTTTTCCTTTTTAATGTACCAAAAATATAAAAAGGACATTATGCTAAAATGTCTCTAATTGTATCTTTCTGTTTTCATTAAAGAATGTGTGTCTAAAATCTTTTAAATGCACTCAGACACACACATGGAGACACACACACACACACACAACAAAAAAATATATGTATACTGCCTCTTTTCAATCTCCCTCCACTCCCATTGTTTTTGTCAAACATTATTACTGCTCCATTTCTTCAGTACTTATGTAGACAATTATGGAAGTACATTCAGCCTTTCAGAAGTGGATTAATTCACATTACATTTATGATTTTTACTCAATATATTCTGTTATCTTTTGGCCTCACTCAGCTGTAATATACCTCCTGAGTCCTCAAATTAAAAAAAAGAAACAAAAAAAACCCTTTCTCCTTTCCTCAAGCATCCTTTATGAACATCCCATTCAGTGATCAGCAAATTACCCTTGATCTGTACCACATTTCCAAGTCTTTCCTCCACTTTCTTGTCATAATCAGAACCTGCCTGTTACAGAATAGGCTGATTTCCCAAACCCCTCTTACTATCATCTCTTCCTAATATTCAAAGCTCTGATATTGGGGTCACTCACTCTTCCTCTTTCCATAAAGCAACTTCCAAATCATCACTCTTAAAGCTAAGAACCATCATCATCATCATCATCATCATGATTTCCATGACATCAAAAATCATTTGATCTCATTGCTATCATTTCCTTCCTTCTCCAGATTAATTGAGGAACTTATCAGCTCTTTCTTTATAGAACATTTGTTGAAGTTTGTAAAAGTGAAAAAAAAAAAAAACAGTTCTGCTAACTCCCCAAAAAAACTTTCTTACATAGACACATATTAAATTTAGCATGTAATAGAATCAAAAACTATATTTAAGAAGTGTAATAAACTATAGCTAACAAAACAAAATTATCTTAAATTTTACATTTTAAACATAATAAATCTTATGGACTAATGACTCAGAAGTCAATTTTAAATACCTTTAACATTTAATTTAGAGAAGGTAAATGTTAAATATAACAAATCATCTAGGTATGGGTAAAAATATTTGTCTGGTTTTATTCTGAATAGCTGTGAGATATTAACATGATCTGAAGAACGTTAATGAACATCTAAAGCTTCACTTGATCACAAATTCACCTTAGGTATCTGGTCAAGTGTAGTTTTTTTCTCCTCACTTATAGATGTTGTTATATAACCTTAAAATAAACATGAACTAACAAATCCACTACTTTCAGTGTTAAAAAAATTCCATGCTAAATATATTTTATTATATCCACCTGGCAGCTTTGTAAATGGTGACTTGTGGTACCTATCTCTAGTCTCAGATTAGACAAAACCTTGATTTATGTGCTAAATTTGACAGAATTTAATGGAGCGTAAATCATTTATATCTTTTTATTTGTTGTTTTTGTTTATGTCATTATTTTTATTTAACATAATGCTTTTGCTTTTGTCAGATTTATTGTTTGAATCATTGGTGTTTTGTTGTTGTTGTTGTTCCTATCTAAATCACAAAAATTTGGAGTCTCTGGGAATAAAACTTTAAGCATTCCAAATTCTAAAACAAATTTGTTCAAGTTTCAAAAAATTAAACATGTGTAATACCACAAACCAGTTTAGAAGAGAGAACCAGTCTCATGCCGTTCTGCTATTAGTTTATAACAAACGCAGAGGAAGAAGAAGAAAAAATGAGAGATAAATATTAAGTATGTAGGAATTTGCAAACAAATAACAAGTAAATGGAAAAAAAAACCCTCATCTCTAAGACTATACATCATAACACATTTAACAAAACAAAAACTGAACCAAAGTTTATATTTTAGTTGAGGTTATGACCAGCACCCAAGTAAACCATTTAAAATAATCTATCTATAATTCCAAACCATATGTTAAGGTTTATGAGCTCATTGGTAGCAAAACCAAAACATACAGAAGGCATTAATGAATTAGTCAGGAAAAGCCTGAGTCAGCCGAATCAGACCCATATATACATTTTTTTAATTTTAATTTAATTTTTAATTCCTAAGAAGAACACACAATAAATGTAGCACATATGTCTAAAGAAATAAAATAATTTAAGATATTAACATTAAAATAATATTTTATATCATGTTTAATTATGATATAAAATAAGTAGATATGAGGGGGAAATGGTATTTAAAATATAAAAAGATAAAATTTCCAAAAAGAAATAAAAATTTAAATTTTAAAAAGATACAGAAGTGATGATTAATATCCATTAAAAGGTAAGAACTTCAGAGTTCATACAAAAGAATATAATGTCAAGAAAAGGTTAAAAAGAAATAGAATATATATAAAAAAGAGAAAGATAATTGAAGTGCAGTGTCTCAGAATAAGAACAGATAATTTAGACATGTTACAAAATTTTCTAGAATAAATTCATATACAAATAATAATTTATAGGACTCCAAACTTTCCAATTAGTGCAAGTGAGAATAAATTCATGGCAAAACCACAGTCATGCTGTGGTAGGCAGCCTATTAGTAAAAAGAGATGTTCATATCCTAATCCCTGGCACCTGTGAACATGTTATGTTATATGGCAAAGTGACATTTTGAATGTAATTAAGGATAAGGCCTTGGTGTTGTTATATTTTTTTTTTTCCAGAGGAGCCTACTGTAATCACACAAATCCTCAAAATCTCAACATCTTTCCTAGTCATAGTCAGGGAAAGGTGACATAAGGACTCTACTTCTTGTTGCCATCTCTGAAGATGGAGGAAAAGATCTATAATCCAAGGAATTCAGGAAGTTTCTAGAAACTTGAGAAAGGAAGAGAAATTGATTCTCTCCTATAGACTCTAGAAAGAAATGTATTCCTGTTGACTTTCATTTTGACTTTCTGAGTCACTTTTAAACTTCTACACAGCAGTAAAATAACAAGTTTGAGCTATTTTTAGCAACTAAGATTGGTTAAAACAATAAGAAAAATCCAACACAGATCTGAAGAAATATTTCTTAGAATATTCAGAGAAAAAAAGCATTTCCTGTTACAAGGAAAAATAATTGGATTGACATTTGACTTTTCAAAAACCAAAAACATTCAGAAGTATGTGAAAAAAAAATAGTTAAAAATCTGGAAGAAATTTAACTGTCAAGCTAGAATGGTGAATCCAGTGAAGGTGTCATTCAAGAATAATAGCAATTCTTCAGGTTTAAGCCCCAGACCTGCAATAAAATACAAAATAATAGAAAAATAGCAAAGGGAGATACATTCCAATAAGCCATAAACCCAAGCCAGTTTGCCACCAAAAAAGTCTTCACTTAAATGAAACCTAAGTAGTGTTCTCAAAACATGGTCCCTGATCAGGGTGCAGTGGTGCATTCCTATAATCCCAGAAGCTCAGGAAGCTGGGACAGGAGGATTGTAAGTTCAAAGCCAGCTCCAGCAAAACCAATACTCTATGCAAAACAGTGAGACCCTGTCTCTAAATAAAATACAAAATAGGTATGGAATTGTGGCTCAGTGGTTAAGTGTCCCTGAGTTCAATCTGCAGTACCAAAAAAACAAATGGCTGGGAATGTGTCTTAGGGTTAAGCACCCCTGCTTTCAATCTCTGGTGCCAGAAAGAGAAAGAAAAAAAGAAAGTCTGGTTCCAGAATTACCACCCACCTCATTGTCCCAAGTATAGCAAAATCTGAGGATGTTCAAATTTCTTATGCAGAATATGTAGTATTTGCATAAAAATCTTATGTATGTTCCTCTATATTCTTTCAATCATCTCCACATAACTTATAATACGTAATGTAAGTGCTAGGAAATAATGATAATACTGTAATATTTAGAAAATAAGTATAAGAAAAAACTATACATGTTCTGAAAAGACAATATTATTTTAATATTTTTGACTCAAGTTTGGTTGAATCCAAGAATGAGGAATCCGTGGATATTCTGGGCTTACTGTCCTTTTTTAAATAGATACTAGTTAAATGTGATAAAATAGAGCTATCCACTTATAACAACTTTTAGTAAATTAGGAATAGAAATTAGATCTATAGCCAGGTAAATGTAATACACAGAAAAGCTACAGCAGATGCTATGTTTAGTGGTAATATTTCCCCATTTCTGTTCACTATAAAGAACCAGATCAGTATGCCTTTTATCTAGAGGACCTGGCCGTAACACAAACCTAAAAGTACTAAGCATTTTTACAATATTGTATGCTTGAAGGTGAATCAACCTAACAAAAGAGGTGAAAGACTTATACAATGAAAACTACAGAACCCTAAAGAGAGAAATAGAAGAAGATCTTAGAAGATGGAAAAATATACCCTGTTCATGGATAGGCAGAACTAACATCATCAAAATGGCGATATTACCAAAAGTTCTCTATAGGTTTAATGCAATGCCAATCAAAATCCCAATGGCATTTCTTGTAGAAATAGAGAAAGCAATCATGAAATTCATATGGAAAAATAAAAGACCCAGAATAGCAAAAACAATGCTAAGCAAGAAGTGTGAATCAGGCGGTATAGCGATACCAGACTTCAAACTATACTACAGAGCAATAGTAACAAAAACAGCATGGTACTGGTACCAAAACAGGCGTGTGGACCAATGGTACAGAATAGAGGACACAGAAACCAATCCACAAAACTACAACTATCTTATATTTGATAAAGGGGCTAAAAGCATGCAATGGAGGAAGGATAGCATCTTCAACAAATGGTGCTGGGAAAACTGGAAATCCTTATGCAACAAAATGAAACTGAATCCCTTTCTCTCGCCATGCACAAAAGTGAATTCAAAATGGATCAAGGAACTTGATATCAAATCAGAGACGCGCCGTCTGATAGAAGAAAAAGTTGGCTACGATCTACAGTCGGTGGGGTCGGGCTCCAAATTCCTCAATAGGACACCCATAGCACAAAAGTTAATAACTAGAATCAACAAATGGGACTTACTCAAACTAAGAAGTTTTTTCTCAGCAAAAGAAACAATAAGAGAGGTAAATAGGGAGCCTACATCCTGGGAACAATTCTTTACTCCTCACACTTCAGATAGAGCCCAATATCCAGAGTATACAAAGAACTCCAAAAATTAGACAATAAGAGAACAAACAACCCAATCAACAAATGGGCCAAGGACCTGAACAGACACTTCACAGAGGAAGACATACAGTCAATCAACAAGTAGATGAAAAAATGCTCAACATCTCTAGCTGTCAGAGAAATGCAAATCAAAACCACCCTAAGATACCATCTCACTCCAGTAAGATTGGCAGCCATTAGGAAGTCAAACAACAACAAGTGCTGGCGAGGATGTGGGGAAAAGGGTACACTTGTACATTGCTGGTGGGACTGCAGATTGGTGCAGCCAATTTGGAAAGCAGTATGGAGATTTCTTGGAAAGCTGGGAATGGAGCCACCATTTGACCCAGCTATTCCCCTTCTTGGTCTATTCCCTAAAGACCTAAAAAGAGCATGCTACAGGGACACTGCTACATCGATGTTCATAGCAGCACAGTTCACAATAGCAAGACTGTGGAACCAACCTAGATGCCCTTCAATAGACGAATGGATAACAAAAATGTGGCATTTATACACAATGGAGTATTACTCTGCATTAAAAAATGACAAAATCATAGAATTTACAGGGAAATGGATGGCATTAGAGCAGATTATGCTAAGTGAAGCTAGCCAATCCCTAAAAAACAAATGCCAAATGTCTTCTTTGATATAAGGAAAGTAACTAAGAACAGAGTAGGGACGAAGAACAGGAGAAGAAGATTAACATTTAACAGGGATGAGAGGTGGGAGGGAAAGGGAGAGAGAAGGTAAATTGCACGGTAATGGAAGGAGACCCTCAGGGTTATACAGTGGAGGGGGTAGAGAGAGAGGAGGGGAGGGGAGGGGAGAGGTGGGGAGGGGGGAGGGTGGATGATGGGAAAGGCAGCGGAGCACAACAGACACTAGTATGGCAATTTGTAAATCAATGGATGTGTAACTGATGTGAATCCGCAATCTGTGTATGGGGTGAAGGTGGGAGTTCATAACCCACTAGAATCAAAGTGTGGAATATGATATGTCAAGAAATTTGTAATGTTTTGAACAACCCACAATAAAAAATTAAAAAATAAAATAAAATAAAATAAAATCTCAATGAAAACAAAGGCTTAAGACTCAAATGCCAACTGTTGTTGAAAGAAAAATTTTAGAAATAATTTCTCTGAGTTCAATTAATTGACCTGGAACACAGACTGGAAATCTAATATAACATTTAATTTCCTCATTGTGGTCAATTTAAAAGTGCCATAAGGATTTTTATAATTTTATTAAGACTTTAGGTTTAGTGCTATTGTATAGATAGTTGGTGCAGTAATAATGTGGCTGGATTTGCTTGTAGGCACTGGTTAATTTGAAGAATGCAAAGTTAAACTCTCTATGATACAATATATATGTGGGAAAGCACCCCGACCAGGACGAGGCAAAGGTCGACTGGCCACCCACACCCAGCCCTCCCTCGATGGAGGACAATCCAGATGCGACAGGGAGACCAGTCAAAGCAGGATCTCATTTACTGAGAAAACACACACAGCTAATATAATGTACAGGAGCCAATCAGGATAAAAGTCAGCAGGGTGGGGACAGTTCACGTGTACACCCATTCTACAGGCTGCAATGGGAGACATGAGCTGTCCACGAGGGTGGAAGGGTTCTGAGTATATCCTAGAGGTCATCTGATTTTTCGTCACCACCCACAGCACTGCTTCCTGGCTGATTGCCATGCGCCATCTAGACCAGAAGTGGGTAGCAAGTTAGGTTTTCTCCTTTCTGATGCAACATGCCCCACGTGTTACATCATGCCCTACAGGACATTATGGTTAAATTGTTAGTTTTCTAAGTATCCTGATTTCAACCAGAGCATGAGCCTATTTAATATCTTTCACTCCTACAAATATCATGGGTCCTTGTGCTTTTAAAATAGTACACTTTTGGATTTTCTTACCTTTTCTGCCACTAACTTGGGTAGAATAGTGGACAAATTATTTGATAGTACTACAACTTTAAATGTTTCTGTAATACATATAATTACAAAGACTCCATTTTGTCAAATTGTTTTGTTTTTTTTACACCATGAACTTTTGATCTTAGAATAATAAAGAATTAATACATTAAGGCAAAAAGTAGAAGTCCTCTTTATCTCCAGTGACTCCCTTTGAGAGGCACCACTCTTAAGAGTCTCTTATCTATATTTCCAGGGAATTTTTTAGGCATAAACATATAGACTTATAATTTTTGTTGTTTTATTTTTTCCACTATACATACAATTATGCTATATCATTGTTGTGCCATTGATTTTTTTCATTTAAGGACAGTTCTTTGTCAGTTATAGAAAGTTGACATAAAGCTATGTCACCAAACAGATGTACTTGGCATTTAGAGTTGATTATCCATTAATTAGGTCCTTTAGTTTTTAAGAAGACCAACAGGATAACTGTCTTAATAATTTTCCTATAAAGAGTATAATAAAATTTATTCATTTTGCAACTTTTTCTTGAATTACACTATGTAACAAGAAGTCTTCTAAACAGTTGAGAGATACAGTTGATAAATAAGAGAGATGAAATTCTTACTCTTATGGAGTATACTGAAAAACCAGCCTCTATCTCAGAGCAAAGCCTGTCCAAGGAAGGGACATGACCTTTGTCCTTGAAAAGACCCACAGAGCACTCCTAGGCACATTCCCACCCTGCTAAGTTGTTTATCTACAAATAACAGGAGAGATCTGCTGCTGCACCAGGTGTCCCTGACTCAGTCAGGCTAGGTGGGGATCCATAGCAGCCCCCTAGCAGCCACCAATCAGCATGAAACAGGGAAATACCTGGAATGCCAGATAACCCTCCCAGTGGTTTATGGTGGTTGATAACAAGTTGGGAAACCATTGTAGTTCAGCACGTACACCCCTCTTGGCTTAAACCAATCAGTTCAAATGAATACCCCTTTTGTACTGACCAATCACCCCTACCCAACTTGTTCCCACCAGTGAATGTGCTAATCATGTTTTAGAGTTGTTATTTGATTTTCCTGCGGTGGGTGATGATTTGCTATGATGTATGTGAAGTCCCTGCCCTCTCCAAAGAATGTATAAAACTGCTGCAAACCCTGGGCTCCGGGCCTCTCTGTCACCAGTTGCTGTGTGTGTGCGCGCGGAGGACCTAGCTAGCTCGCAATAAACACCTCTTTGCTGCTTACATCAATCTTGGGTCTCTGGTGTTCTTTGGGGGTCCCAAATTCGAGCATAACAATACATTCTAGAAATAAGTAGGAAACAGTTACTGAGACAATGTACTTTAAAATCCAAAAGGTAAACCTTGAATTTTTTATTGATATTTCTTTAGAACCCTAATGATGTCCTTTTGCAAGACTGAAGATGGAAAATTATTTTCCAAGATTGCTTTTTCTTAGTGCATTAATTCTTTTAAATTTTTTTCCATAAATCCATCATTCACATTTTACAGCTCCTGGTATTACTGCCTTCACATCTGTAGTATTTTAGTATTGTGGTTGTTGCCAGTGAAAAAAAATTCAGAGAGGAAAGAATACACATAAAAATGTTCAGCTCTCACAATCCAAAAGGTTTGATGAAAGAGAAAATTCTTTGGGAGAGGAAAGTTTCTCCACAACAAACAACATTTGCAATCAGAACCAAGAAAAAGACTCTAGACTGCCTTCATCAAGGCAGTGATGGGGAGGCCTTCCTGCTTCATCACTATTAAGAGGATAATATACTAATACTAACAACAGTCCCATACAAACAAATTGGACAGATAACATAAAAATAAGAGCAAAAATAATTTCTTGTGACAGACATACTGATAGAATTCCTGAAAATATTTTTTTTTTTCAAAAAAAAATATCCATTAAGAAATTGAATTTGTTGCCAGGCATACTGGCATAAACCTGTTGTTTCAGCTATGCAGGAGGCTGAGGCAGGAGAAGCACTTAAGCTCAAAAGTTCAAGACCAGTGCAGACAACACAGCAAAACATTGAAAAGAATGGAATTTGTAAATAAAATATTTGAAAAAATCCAAGTAACCCATTGATGAACTGAAAAAGCTTTTCTAAAATTTAACATTCATTTCTGATAAATACTCTCAGCAAATTAGGAATAAAAGAGAATTTCCTGACACTAACATTTCATTTATGTGTTTGTTTTTGCAATGATGTGGATTAAGATTTTTACCACTGATTTGCATTCCCAGTCCTAAGATATTCTTAAAGTTTACGTACCTAATGGTGAGGGTTTTTCCTTACCATTTCTAGGATAATTTTTCCTGACAAGAAAAATGACACCCCCATCAAATATTATACTGAAAATTTGCTAGTGCAATAAGATAAGGCTAATAAATAAAAAGCATTTATACATATTACAAATTATGAAAAAAATTATATTTGCTGAACAACGAATATGTAGAAAATCCAAAAGACTCTCAAATTATGTAATGACTTATAATATTAATGTTGAATATCTCAAAAGAAGATATACAAATATAAAGTAAACATAAAAATATTGAAGGTATTTTAATTATTATTAAGAAAATGAAAGAATCTTAATAGAACATGAGGATACCTCTATTAAAATGAAAAAAAAAAAAACATAAAATTTCCAGTGCTGTTGAGGATTTAGATCAACAAGGATTCTCCTTCAGCTGACTTGAAAAAGCACCAGTTGCTAAAGCTGACACAATCTGAGGCCAAATATATGATGTGATAATATATACAGTCTAATATAAAATATAAATATGAGTTCATACTAATATAAGTTGTTGAATGAGAAGAAGGAAATCTTTCCACTGAAGAATTTCAAATAACTTGTAGGAAAAGTGAAAAAAATAGAAAATTACCTTCAGAATACGATAGTGATAGTTGCTCCAGGTGAAATCCACTGATGGATCTTTATTAATGAATATTTGCAAAATTTTGAAGTATTGCTAACCAGTCACTACAGTGCTGTTAAAGTATATCCACAAATTCACTGGTATTCTACTTCCAGGAGGGGGGTTTAACTGCCCTCCCCTTAAATGCCAGCATGGCTCCAGTACTCAATTTTAATATATACAACATGGAAGAAGAAAAGTAATACTTTATAGGAGTTAAGCCTACCAGCCACGCCCTTGACTCTTTCTAGCTATCTATTGGCTTTCTGTGGGCCACCATGCATTGAAGCCTATTGAAAGGAGATTCAGGTGTCTGGGAAAGAACAGTAGACATTTCCTTTAGTTGACCCCCCTGACTCATTGTGAGACCTATTCAAGTTCTGCCAAAGATTCCACACAACACTGGAGATGAGGTGACGTACTGTAGCCACACAGCCCCTCTGAAATGGGGGCAGACTTTCCAAGATGCCAATCAACTTGCTGACTGCAAGACTTCATAAAGCAAAACTACACCCTTCAAATCTAATCCCTGCCTTTAATGTACCCCCCTTAATAAACCAATGAGGCATGTTCTTTTGTCTAGCTCCAGCACCCATATGGACTAAATCTATCAGGGGCTCTGCTTTTAAAAATATATTTCTGACTCTTGATCTTTTGTTCTTCACTAATTATTCTAGACTTTAATTTTTCTTGTGGCTTACACCCTCCTTGGCAGGAAGAACCCCCTAGTGAGATGCTGACCATCATCCCATACCAGACCAAGTAGTTGTGGTTAATTTCTTCAGTGATACCTCCTGATAAAAAGATTTGTTCTGATAAAAAGATTTCCTCACCTCTATACTCTTCTTCCCCCCAATACTACATACAGAACTCTACAATTAGCTGATGGGTACTCATCAAAAGGTCAAGGTCATGAAAAACAAGGGATAGCTGAAAGACTGCCATAAGTTATTGAAGATGAAGGAGTCATGATGAGTAGTACAAAACAATGCCCCTCCTTTGCTGCTGTGGATAATGAAAGTGAAACAAACCAGGAATGTAAAAAAAAGTAAAATTCAAGTTAATTGTATAGTTTAGTTACTAGAATTATACCAGTGATATACTCTCTCTAGATTCTTCCTTAAATAAAAAATATTTCAAAATAATTTATAAAAATGGAATAAAGCAGGAGGAAGAATGAAGACTGAAAAATAGGGAGAGTGGAGTATATCTCTCTCTGCTTCCTGATCACCTTGTGTGCCACTTCCCTTTGCCACACTCTACTGCCATGGTTGTCTGCCTCACCTAGAGTCCTGAGGAATGGAGCCAGCCTTCTACGGACTCAGACTTCTGAAATCGTGAACCCTAAAATAAATTTTTCTCCCCATGCAATTGTGCTGGTTTGGTCCTTTATTAATTGTATTGAAAAAACTGACCAAAAAATTACTGATCATTTTCAAAGAGTATTTAATGAGAAAGAATGTGAACACTGCTAAAATATTCATATGATGATTGAGGGGGGGGGGGGAAATGTGACCCTGATAAAAAGAACATAAACATGATAACCCCTCAAAATATTAGGATAGTTTAAAAAATAGACTTCTGCTCCAGAGAGCACAAATTGTCATTTTCTAAAATTTGTAAACTTTCAGTTTTTTCCCACCACACCTTTTTTTGTATCCAGGCATCAATGAAGGCAGTATCAAGGTCCCATTAAATATGTCATTTGATAGTCATGTCTGAGATCAAGTTGCAAGATTTCCAAACATTCGTTGAATCTTAATAATATCTGGTTCACCTGACAAGTGTATCTGACCACCCTTCTGTTAGAAATAACTATGTGTGGAAAAAAAACATACCTATTGCATAAGAGTAAGGAAGATAGTATGCATTGGAATAACTGGGTAGACTTTTATTTCACCACATTGTCTGTATCTAGTGATGTGTCCAAGAATTGCTTTTGAAATCAAAACTGAAATACTTCTGCTTCTCAACTTTTCATACTAACTGACAAGTACTAACAACTTCAGGTGATGCCTTGGGTCAAAATACATTATTGCTTAAATAATCTCTCAGAACCTTTGAAGTAATGCAGTGGAAGAAAAATGTTTCTTATATTTCCAGGCTTAAACTTGTGTGCCATGGTAGTCAGGACTAAATACTGATCTAATATTTAATTTTGTTCAACATTTTAACACTCCTGCCTTTCTGATCAAGCCACAGAATTTGACTTGAGTCAGCTTTTCTTTACCTAGAATTGCTTACATGATCTAAATTAAAATCTTCCAGTGATATTCCATATGTATATATTCATATTAATATATGTATGTGTGTATATATATATATATATATATATATATATATGTGTGTGTGTGTGTGTGTGTGTGTGTGTACACACACACACACATATCTATGATAGAGGTTGACATAAGTTAGGTATAAGATTAAAAACAGTAACTAGTAATTACATAGAACAAATATACTAAAAGAATGTTGTTGAAAACATTTTTGAAACTCTCCATTTAACATTTTTACATCATTTTTGGCCTTGGGGAGTGGGAAACAAGTAAAGGGAAACAACTCAGCACCACTTGGGGCCCCTTCTGGACTGTGCATACAATTTCCACAGAAGACTCAAGGAGAACAGCTTATCAACACCTGGGTTGCCCACACTCTGCTATGGTTTATCAATGGTCATAGTGTACCATTTTCCCAGCCTAGGGTCACAATATTTAGTACCTCTTGTGAGCATTATATTATTGAAACATTAGGATTTATAGTTTAATGTTTTGCTTCTGAAAAGTTTCATGTTTGAGAGTATGACTTGTTTCACTTTAAAAAAGACATCATATATTTCAGAAACTTTGGCAGCTGTACAATCCTTTGTGCAGGTGAAGGTGAATGAGAGCAAGTCTGCTTGTTCACCTTGCTCCCAAGTGCTTTTACTGAGCTCCCACTTCATCATTTTTCCAACGTAAAAATTCAGTAATTTTGAGTCCAAGACCTGTCCCCAACAAAACAAAAATGCAGTCCTTTATTCCATTTTGATGAATGGTTACTAAAATTATACAAATTAAACATTTATCCCATCAGGAATTTGGGTACACCTCAGTGGTAGGACATTTGCATAATATGAGAAGTTTCCATCTGACTGTAAATTCTGGTGCACTTCTCCAGGAAAGACAATTAGGCCAGTGACAGGGACACCCTACAGAATCCCCATCAGAGACCTCCACAGAGCCACCAACAAAGACCAACACTGAGACTTTCAGAGACTTCCACAAAGCCCTTATGCTGAGACCTCCAGAGACCTATAAGACCTTCATAGACACTCCAACTGGGTTCCATTCCCAGCACCACCAAAATATTTAGTTATGTGTTATGAGATGTTGGCAGAAGTTTACTCAGTTTTGGAGTTTGTGATTTCCTAAATTGTGGGTCAGTATTCAAGCTAATAAAAAATTAGGAAAGTATTTCCAGATCCTTAGGAAAGGATTTTACAGATTTGCATGTGGAAACTGTAACAGAAGAAAAATGACATTATTCAAATACAGAAATATTTGGGCATTCCAAGGAGGTAGATTCAGCTGAAGATCTCCTTCCTGTGTTTCCACTTTGGTAAGGGCTTTCAGAAGCACTGCAAAAGACCTGTTCTTGTGTGGCTACACAGGCTCCTAAGAATGGATATGTGTTCTCTGTGGGAGGTCTGACTTCTCAGTGTGTTTTCTCTGTCTGAGGTTTCTCTCCAAGTGTCTTTGAGAAATTGTTCTTGATGTGGGTCTGTGTTGGAAATCTCTGTGAGGATCTCATTTGGGGTCTATGAATATCTCTTAGTTAGAAGGCTTTGTGGGGCTTCTTTGGGGGGCCTCTATGGTGATTTCAGTGAGAGTATCTATGGAGGTCCCTGTGGGAATCTCTGAAGATCTTGTGGAGTCTCTGGAGATCTCAGTATGGATCTGTGTGGAGGTCTCCAGGGGATCTTTGTGGGGTCTCCCTCTAACTGAACTTACTGCCCTTCATAGAGCAGCAGCACCAGTAGTCACGGGATTTGCTCTTTGCTGTTTCAGGCTGGTTTATAAACGTTGCCATCTGTTAACACTCATCCTTGCAGGAGACACAGGACGTGGTTCAGAAGAGGTCTTTGGAACCCATACCCCAACTGACATCCTAGTCCCACATTTAGGGTCCTGACAGTTGTGGGGACAGGATCTGTAACTGTATTCTGTTCCTTGGTGGCACTTCCTGGCACAGGACTCTCCACCATGGAATAAATAAGACCACTATGGTGGAGCACATTGCCCACCCCACATAGGCTTGTGGAATAGTATGGAATGGCCCAGGAGAAATGATAACTCCTCTCACTGTTTTACAGCCATCATGGTTTTCTGTGTGTATGACCCCTGAAAGAGGAAGAAGAGTGAGGCCCAGCAGAAACCATTATTTGTCTCCGTCCAGTCTAGTCAGCTCCCATATTTTGGACATGTTACTTTCCTTTGTATATACAAATTCTGTTGAATCATCTCTTCACCCATTTGTCTCTGGAAAAGCAAATTCTAGAAGCTTGGAGAAAACTGCTTTGATATCCTATGCTATGCCTTTGATGCTTTTAGATACCAATTTTGTCCATGAAAGCAGTGCTAAGGCCATGTGCATATGTCAAGGTCTCCAGACTGAGTCACAGCCAGAGTTCCCTAGTCCTGGGTACTCCAAAAAAAGTCAGATCATCTGTTATGGAATTTAAGAGGCAAAGATGTGCAGAAACAGAGTTACCAAATTTACTCTTAGGAATTTAAGCTTCCTTGCTTGAAGGCTTTGCTTTGTCTGTAGTGTGTGTTAGAGCTAATGGGCTTTCTCCAGGATTTATTCTGGAAACCATAGCAGACTGACCTGGGAATTGGTCCAGGCTGAAACAGTGAACACCCTAGCCCATCTAGTCTCCTCATGCTAGCCTGGTAACTAGCATGGGAAGGCAGTGATTTCTTGTCCATGGCACTCTATATGGCTTCCAATTACACTCTTCCTCCTGTCTTGTCTCTAAACATCAATTCTTCTACACATTCAACTTTAGATCTACCATGAACTACTTCAGTTGGTTAGTGTATGAACAGTCCCTTCCAGAGGAGAAGACAGGTGATGATGGGCAGGGGACATGCAGTACTCAACAGCACTTTGTGGCTCCCACCTAGATGCAGAGCTGCAAGTTCTATCTTGGCTGCTGCTCTAGAAAATTGTGGAAGCAGATTGGAGTTGAGTGACACTACCATGTCATTAAGGCTGAGCTAAGAGGGATTGATAGGTCCCATCTACATTCCAAACACTATCAGAGAGAGAAGGGCCCCCCCATAAAACACACTTCTTTTCCCACTAGAAAATCTAAGGAGCAAGTAGTAGAGGTTTCCTAACTTTAAGACCAACACATTAATTTCCCCCCAAAATTCTCATGCCTACTTTGAAATATGTGAAGCTACTGGACTCTGTCACTTTTAACACTCATTCCCAAAGCTGTATAAAGTGCCAGAGAGAGTGAAATCAAGGGAAAGACTGATGGAGTCAGACTGTGGATTGGGATCTTCACAAGATTTCCTCATCCTGGGAAGGCTCAAGGCATTCTATTGTTTATTTCTGTGATGACTGAATGAGGAATCCTTCAGGTTCAATGAGATAATTTGAGATGAGGGTGGGTCCTCTGAGTGTCCTGTCCCTTTCAGAAGCCATTCTTAGGAAGAGCAAAACCAACCCCCTTTGTACCCCACAGACAAAAATCAATATATGTGATAAGAAAATGAAAACAAATTTATTGGGAAGCAATTGAAATCCCAAAAGGGAAGAAGACATTAGTCATTAGTGAATGGGTTCACATGATGACAGTTTTTCTCCCCATGAATTCAAATTTTTCTGAAAGGTTTTCCACCAGGAATCTCATGGTTAACAAGACCTGGTTGACCATGCACACCACCCATTTTGAAAAAAAAACATATTGGGTAATGGTGAATATGGCTCCAAGTGCTCACCCCAATTAGCCTGAGCTGGAAGCGGGAGGCTGGAGGCTCAACATTCCTAGGCTTGAAGGTCCAATTATTGTCTCTGGACCACTTATTATTGGGGGTGTGGATGTTGGGGCTAGCTTAAGGATCAGAGGCAATCTCTGTAAACATTTGTCTTTTCTCTGGGTAGAAAGAACCCCATGGGTTTACAGGATTGCCTACCCAATATGGTCTTGTGTTCTTTATGTCCATACAACTCTGTTGGACCACTTCTATGTTGAAGTGTCAGCTTGTCCATCAGAATCTGTCCAACAACTGTCATGAGGGCCTGGGGTTTAACCACCCCATTATTCTTGGATATTTGGTTTGTGGCTGATTTCTGGGTATGGGTGGTAGCTGTCGGGAGGTTGACTTTATTCAGAGAATTGTCCTTCCCTTTTCCTTTCTGATGATTGTTAAAAGACTGCACAAAGCCCTTCATTTTGATATTACTATAGCTTACTGGAGGATTATGTCCCTTCTCTGGAAGGCAAGGGAAGGATTGACTTGAAGCAGTATCTATTTCTTTGACTTTGTCAGAAGGGCTCAACCCACTGTCTTGGAGACTTTCTTCCTCCTCTCCTGGTCTGGACCTCCCTATGCTCTCTTGACTTTCATTTAGACAAATTCTTTCAGTGTCATCCTTTCCAAGAACCTCAACATTTATGACTTTGTATTCCTCCTGCTCCTGGCTGCTCCCTGCCTTCATTACATCATCACATAGAGCTTGGGAAGTTGACTTGTGAATCCTGGAAAAGCTCTTGGAGTTGAACAAGGACATCTGAGAAGGTAAAATATCTGTGGTGGAGAGCTCATTAGTGTGGCAATCTTGCAGAATTCCAGTGACCTGGTCTTGGTGTCACTCCTCTGACTCAAACTCCACTTTGAGCTGAACACCACTACCTACCTTTGCTTTCAGGTTTTGGTCTCCTGGATCTTGTGAAATATATATTCAAGAAGGGGAGGGGATTTTCATGATTCCCAGAGACCCTACATTCTTCAGATTCACATTCATGGTTTGTGAGTTTGCCATCACAGAGGCTCCCATTGTCATTTCCCATTCGGATGATTTCTTCTTCTCTAACACTGTCTCCTTTTTCTTTGTAGCTGTTAATTTCCAGCATTGTCACACCAGGACATGGGTCTCCTGATGCCACATCTTTACTCTCTTTCTGTGTTTCATACCTGGCCATACCTAGGCTTAGACTGGGCTCCAGGCTATCTTCTCCAATAAACCTCATAATTCTACTCTGTTGGTTCATGTCCAGGTAGCTGTAGGTATGAGAAGGCATGCAGGCATCTGAGGTCATGTGACTGCCACCCAGTGGAGTTCCTCACATGGTCCTCTGTACCTCTGAAGGTGAAGGTGCAGGAAGGTGGTTCTGTAAAGTGGGAAATGAAATTTTTCTTATTATCCTCTTTCCCAGAACTTTCTGAGAAAGTTCTTCCAGAAGACTGCCAAATTTGGCAATGGAAATGGCCCTGTAGTCACTGGAGGCTGAGGAGGAAAAATCAGGCTGTGGAAGGCGCGAGGTTTGAGCCTCACCTAAGTTGTAATTAATGGGATCAAGAGTCTGGAGGGATGGACTCCACCTGCGCCTCACCCGAGACCTTATAATATCTGTTTCTAGCTTCAGGTGAGTTCCTAGGTCAAAAAAAGAAAGCTGCTGAACAGTGTTTACATAGGATTTATGGTACTTAGAGGAGGCTAGATAGATGGGTTTTGTGTGCATGTAGAACTTTGGAAAAGCATAGTTGGCAGCAAGCCAGGATCCACGCACACACACAGGGATCATGCCCTCCTTTGTCTGCACTGACTTTCTGCCCAGATGGTTTTGTAGGATTTTTTCCACAATTTTGTTGTCTGTTCCTGTAGATAAATCACTTTCTGGAATACCCTTCCTGGTCCCCCTCAAGTAACTTTCTGAAACCTCCTTATTGTCATTCTGAACCTTCCCTGAGGTGCTTCCTGAGCTACAGGTTGCATCTGCTGGCTGCTTCTGCAGTTCTGTTTCTTGACCCTTGTTTGGGAAATCTAGTTTGAATATTACAGAGCCCATTGTAGAGAGTCTTTCAGAGTGCTTAGTCTCCATCTTCTGCATATCATTATCACTAAGTGTTGACTGGCTGGGCTGCTCCATCTTCTGCAGATCATTATCAGTAAGTGCTGACTGGCTGGGCTGCGAGGAGCCAGCTTGTCATTTTTCTGGCACTGACTCTTCCCTGGAAATTGATCCTGAGGCTGCATCTGTCCTGAGATGCTAGAAATCTACAGGGAGGGCCTAGCTGTGGTTGATCACTGATTAACTTTCCTTGAATATGTTGCTTGAGTCTGTTCTCTAGCTCCTGGCTGGCAGAATCCCCAGCAACTATAGGGACAGAGTTGGAAATTTGGGAGGCCTAGCTTCCCTGGGCAGGTTGAGAGCTGGCTGGTTAATGACTTCCAGAGTCTTTTGGATCTCAGAGAATAAAACCTTCTTCCATTTCAGTGGGCTCTGCAAGGGATATTTTGAATGCTGATCTTCAGTTGGGAAGAAAGACTGCTTCCTTTTCAGATTTAGAGCAAGGTGTTGTGCCAGACTTAATCTGGGATGAAGAAGGTGGTAGGTTTGGAAAATTGTATGAAGTGCTAGACAGGGTCTGACCCTGAGCCTCAAATGGGGACAAGTTTTGTGCAAAAAGTTGGGATTTGGCCTCCTCCTGGGCCAAGGGCTCCCCCTGGAAAATCTGTGGAGGTTCTTCATCCTGATATTGAATTGAGAGAGATTCTGAGACTATGTTGAATGCTACATGTTTACACTGTGAAGTAGAGGACCTCATAGAGACTCAGGCAGTAACCACCAGGGACTCTCTGTGCAGAGAGGGCAGACCCCAGAACAATTGGCTGTATTTGTTCTCTAGAGGCCCCCCACCAAGACCTTGAGGTAAAAGAAATTCTGAGAATCATGAAGCTACTCTGATATTTCTTTTGTGTTCCAGAAGGTTTGTTCAGTGGTGTCTCTCTTGCTACCCAGTGACTCCAACATTTTTCCCAGAGAATACACAGTGTAATCTGGACCCATTTGTTTGAAAGAGGACCCATTTTTAGAGTTTTCCTCCCACACTTTTAGTTCTACTCTTTTGGTGATTAGCATTTCTATCAGTGTCTCTACATCAGAGTTGATGAAAGAGAGGCCTCCAAACTCTACCTGCCAACATGTGGGTTCTACCAAGAATGTGGGGTCTGATGGATGGTGGAAAAGATATTCTTGTTTGGATTTGCCATGACCCAGGTAGATAAAAATAAGAGCTTGGCAGTTGCCCACCGCCTGTAGAGGAACAAAATTGAATAGCTTATGCAGTCTATATCTGACATGGAAGTGATCAGGGATGCCCAGGATGAGTGACCTACAAGGGAGCTCTGTGGAACAATGTCCAGTGAGATTCTATTCAAGTCAGACTGGTCTTCATGTTCTTCTGGTAAGGATGAGGCCAGAGGCAGAGTGTGTTTGGTCAGAGGAGCTAGAGAACCCAATGTGGGTAAGATGGTAGAAGGATCTTCCAAATGTTGATGAGGTAGCTCTTGAACTCCAGCAGGCTCTTGCATGAACACATCACCTGTAGCATCTTCATATACCAGTAGAGGAGAGCTGTCCCTGTCCCAGAGCTTCCCTAGGATACTACAGAAGACAAGAAGCACAAGCTAGAGCCAGGAGCAGGAAGGACCAAGAGGATGGGCAGGGGTGAAAACCAGTGGCCTATGGGCCCTCCACTGCCCTGCATACTAGCTTCACCAAACTCTTCCTATTCCTACCATCAGAAGAACCTGTGGATCTGCTAAGCCTACTGAGTCAATCTTGAGCCTCAGGGATCACATTACAGATGCTGATGGGAAGAATACTAGAGTGGAAAGTTTCTCACCTTTGCAGGAGTAAAATCAGATTCTGAATCTCCATCAGATTCTTCAGGCCATTGCCCAAAGCTGAAAATGGAAAATGAATTGTGGTAGAGAATGGAGGATCCCGGATTTTACAGGATGTTAAGTGGAGTGCCCTTTGGGGAAGATCATGGGAGATGAGACTGGAGGCTAAGTCTCAGTGTCCAAGTTCAAATGACCAATGAGAGACATATAAAGACTCTGGGAGGAGTCTCGTTTTATCATTTGTAGGGTGTTTCTACCTCCACTAACCTCCATGATCCTCACAACCACATTATAGGGGAGAATGGATTGGTTAACTCAAAGAGAAATTGGCCTTAACAGAAAGAAACAGCTTGACCACCTGAAAGTCTCACCTCCATATCTAGGCACTACTGCTCCAGTGCTGCCCACACCACCCTACTGGACATCAACACACCCCTCATCCACCACACCTTCTAAGCACAGAGCCTGAGAAGTGTCTCTGGAATGATGATTTCCTTCCTAGCATCTTCCCTCTCAGGTCTCCACAACCAACTTCCTCTGGGGCACTGCTCTGGACTCTTGGAGAAAGGGGACAACATGCCACCTCTGGGGTAAAAGACAGGGCCTTACCTTTCAGAGTTCCACTCTTCTTCCTGCACTTGTACAGCACTTTCTTCACCTTCATATTCTGACAAGCAATATAGAAAACGTGGGTGAGGCCCAGTTCTCCCTGTGCTCTCCTAGACCAGCTGTAGACATTCCATGTTTCTGAACAGCAGGACTTCTATTGTTAGCTGATGGAAACCCTTTTATTCAGAGAACATTTGTAAAGTTTTAAAATACTTCATTTTTTTCTTTGGAAAGCACAAAAGGGGACACCCTGGATGTCCTCAGTCACTGATAATCTGCTTAAGAATGGAGTCATTTCCACAGGCTATTCTCAGCTGCCAGGCAAGGTTCTGCTTCCTAAGGCCAGAGGTGACCTGAGAGCCTGTAATGGAGGCCCTCAGGCCCACTTCATCCCAATACAGAGGAAAGATGTGTTCCAGAGACACTTACCAGGAGAAGGTGATGGAGCAGTGCTCAGGGCCTGTCTTTCTCCAGAGGTACCCAGCACTCTCAGGAGTCCAGACCTCTCTATGTGGTCTGAGACCTTAAGATAGGAGAAATACCAGTACACTCTCTCTCCCTGCCCTGCCCTGCCTACCCCAGAATGATTCTCTATTCTGTCCTGAAATTTCTGTTTTGTGAAGTGTGTCTACCTATTTTGGAAAAGTGGAAAGAAAAGTAGACAAAAGAGAATTGTTTTTGTGTTTGTTGGGTGTGACCTGAGGGTTTCTTACCTTCCTGAGTTTTTTCCCTTGGTTGTGGGAAGGATGGATTACCCTGGAGTCGGAGCAATAAAAGGAGAAAGATTCCCAGTCCACATGGAAAGGCAAGGATTATATCCATTGCCCAAGGATCATATCCATTACCAAGTGGTGAAGCTGGGGTTCAGCCATGTGGCATTAATGCTATTTAGAGGAAAGAGAGGTTTCTCCGTCATCTAAATTGCATTGTGTCACTTGGACAAATGAATCCTGAAAGCATCTTCAGCAATGGAAATATGGCCCAAGCCTATGTCACAGAGTTGTGCTCTCTCATCACAAAGGAATCCTGTTATTTGGTGAAGGACAAGAAGAGGAATCAGCACCACACCTCTGCCCTGCCCTCCAGTCAGTATGTTCTCCACCATCCTGGGTCTTCTAGATCCTTCCTTTCAACTCCACTTCTTCACCATGTCAGAGAAGACCTCAGTCTATTCAATGTTCTTTTCTCCTGGAACACAGACATCACCTGCTTCCTTGTTGGTCTCTGAGCTCCATCAATTTCACACTGTTTGAAAATTCTTATTATCTCTGGAATTTTTATTCGTCCTGAATTATTACTTTAAGGATCTCTTCTCTTTGAAATTTCAACTCTTCCATACAATATGTTCTTGCCTTGTTCAATTCAGCATAGAACTGAAATTTTGTTTATGATTATTGAGTAATGCTAATTTTAAATAAAATCTTCCCAATTTTATTTTACTATCTTTAGAGTGTTTATACAAAAAAATACATTATTCTTACAACCTTACAAGTATAATATAAAAACTGAAATTAATCCTCAAGAGACATTTTTGTACATTTCTAGTATTTTTGTTTGATAAGTCAATGTAAGTTAAAATTCAAGAGAAATTTTGGGAACATGTCTACACACATATTGTGAGGATGGTCTTAGCCTAAGCAACTCCATTTTAAAACTATGTTAATCTAAAACTGGAATCCCTACCAGACAAGTTTACAGAGCCCTCTAATATTGTCATCAGGCATGGTATTCTAAAATAAGTCACTTTCCACAATCCTGATAAAACTCAGAGTGAAGTCACTGTCATTTGCCTTTGCCCTGATAAAAATCACAGATGAGAGATCAGGGCAGAAACTACCATACCAGATATCCTGACCCAAGAATGAAAAACATCATTAAGAAACCCTGTCATATGTGATAGGGCTTGAAAGGGCAAGCAGAAACCCCAAAATTTAGTATAAACGATGTAGCAGATGAAGAGATATTCAACCAACCCACACTGATGCCCCAATGCTGGAGAGCCTGAGGAGGACATGAGGACTGAAAACCCAATTCTTCCCATTATCTACCTGATCTTCTGAATCATCCTCACCATTCTCCAACTCTACAGCCACATCTTCACCCTGATGAGAACAGCCATGTCTCCTTATGACCACCTCCTCAACCACTCATCAGCTCCACCCCATGATGGAGCCCCCATGGATTCCTGACCTGATCACTGGGGTCTGAGAGAGTTGCATATACTGGACTTAAGGCCCAAGATTTGAGACTCTAGATCAGGCACTTGATCTTAACAGCAGAGGGAATGTCTGTAATAAGTCTTTCATGATTAAGTATGTTTTCAGTGCTTAGAATTGACTTAGAATTGTTAGTTTTCAATTGATTATGTCTATTGCAGAACCCAGAATTAAAGATTGTTATTTTCTTCATTAAGAACCTATAGAAGGGCAAGAGTTGTGGCTCTGTGGTAGAGGGATCACCTAGCACATTTGAGGCACTGGGTGCAGTCCTCAGCATCACATAAAAATAAAATGCAATAAAGGTACTGTGTCCAAGAACAACTAAAATTAAATGCTGAAAGAAAAAATAACCCATAGAGTGAAATTGTATTGAGTTATTTGAGTGAATAAAACATTAAAAATGGCACTAGTGCATGTACATTCTTTATTTCTCCCCTGAACTGCATGTGTTCTACCTTTGCCCATCACCACACACACAGACAAGTTTACAGGAAAGTGAGGATTCTCCATAATCTAAATTGCACACACACAAACACACACACACAAATATGCCCACCCACCCCACACTCCCTTTACAAAGGGGAAGCATTGAAACAAGATGACTATGTTTTATATAAAATTCAGTAATATTCCAGCCCTCATTTCTATAAGTATTTTTTCTTTTTTTTTTAATTTTTTTATTGGTTGTTCAAAACATTATAAAGCTCTTGACATATCATATTTCATACATTAGATTCAAGTTGGTTATGAACTCCCAATTTTACCCCAAATACAGATTGCAGAATCACATCGGTTACACATCCACATTTTTACATAATGCCCTATTAGTAACTGTTGTATTCTGCTACCTTTCCTATCCTCTACCATCCCCCCTCCCTCCCCTCCCATCTTCTCTCTCTACCCCATCCACTGTAATTCATATCTCTCCTTGTTTATTTTCCCATTCCCCTCACAACCTCTTATATGTAATTTTGTATAACAATGAGGGTCTCCCTCCATTACCATGCAATTTCCCTTTTCTCTCCCTTTCCATCCCACCTCATGTATCTGTTTAATGTTAATCTTTTCTTCCTGCTCTTCCTCCCTGCTCTGTTCTTAGTTGCTCTCATTATATCAAAGAAGACATTTGGTATTTGTTTTTTAGGGATTGGCTAGCTTCACTAAGCATAATCTGCTCTAGTGCCATCCATTTCCCTGCAAATTCTATGATTTTGTCATTTTTTTAGTGCTGTGTAATACTCCATGGTGTATAAATGCCACATTTTTTTTATCCATTCATCTATTGAAGGGCATCTGGGTTGGTTCCACAGTCTAGCAATTGTGAATTGTGCTGCTATGAACATCGTTGTAGCAGTATCCCTGTAGTACGCTCTTTTAAGGTCTTCAGGGAATAGTCCAAGAAGGGCAATAGCTGGGTCAAATGGTGGTTCCATTCCCAGCTTTCCCAGGAATCTCCATACTGCTTTCCAGATTGGCCACACCAGTTTGCAGTCCCACCAGCAATGTACAAGAGTACCCTTTTCCCCACATCCTTGCCAGCACTTGTTGTTGTTTGACTTCATAATGGCTGCCAATCTTACTGGAGTGAGATGGTATCTTAGGGTGGTTTTGATTTGCATTTCTCTGACTGCTAGAGATGGTGAGCATTTTTTCATGTACTTGTTGATTGATTGTATGTCCTCCTCTGAGAAGTGTCTGTTCAGGTCTTTGGCCCATTTGTTGATTGGGTTATTTGTTTTCTTATTGTTTAATTTTTTGAGTTCTTTGTATACTCTGGATATTAGGGCTCTATCAGAAGTGTGAGGAGTAAAAATTTGTTCCCAAGATGTAGGCTCCCTGTTTACCTCTTTTATTGTTTCTCTTGCTGAGAGAAAACTTTTCAGTTTAAGTAAGTCCCATTTGTTGATTTTTGTTATCAACTTTTGTGCTATGGGTGTCCTATTAAGGAATTTGGAGCCCGACCCTACAATATGTAGATCGGAGCCAACTTTTTCTTCTATCAGACGCAGAGTCTCTGATTTGATATCTAGCTCCTTGATCCACTTTGAGTTAACTTTTGTGCATGGCGAGAGGAGGGGATTCAGTTTCATTTTGTTGCATATGGATTTCCAGTTTTCCCAGCACCATTTGTTGAAGATGCTATCCTCCCTCCATTGCATGCCCTTTCTCTTTCTTAGGAGGAACTTATGTATATAAGTAAAAGCTCTGCTATGCTCAGGGCTCAGGCTTTGGAAATAATCCCTCTGAGTAGTTGGTGCCATTAATAAACTGTTGATTTCATATCTCAGTTTCTTGCCCATCATTTCCCACTAAAATAATGCCAAACTGTTAAAATTATTCCTATCAAATTGTTAGATGAAAAAATCAACAGTACTTTATATGTACTTTCTGAGAATAACTTGAAAGAGCAGTACTGTTACAGTACCTGCAGGCAGCTTAAATTGAGAATCTACTTTAATTATCAATGTGTCCCTAGGCAAACTATTATGATCCAAGAGTTTATTTCAGATCATGTAGGAAAGTTCTCAGTCTTTAAGCATATGTGCCATTTGTACTGCTGTTCATTTTAAATTGGGAATGACAATTGAAGTGCATTTCCACTGGAAGTTTAACAATTAGTTTTCAACTGAGCTCTAGAGAATTCACTTTCATTACACTACAATTTCCACATTTTTCCTATGTGCACATAGGTGTGTGTGCTCACTAAGTACAATATTATCTCTATTAAAAACTCCTGATAAAAGTGCCATACTATTGGATGTGTCTGTGTTTCCATAGCAGTTTTAAACTGAATTTTCAGAGGAGTTTCCCGGAATAGATTCCAATTCACAATTCACATCTTTTCCACTAGTCTATGAGATGTAGCACTCATGAAGGTTGAATATTTGCTTCCAGAAAGCAACTTAAAAGAGCAAGTATGAAACAGTAGTACAGGTAGCTTCTGCATGCAGGGTGAAACTTAATTCATTTTATAGATTGACTTCTATTACAAATGTACCTAATTGCTTGGCTTCATAAAGTTTAAAATCAATACCCTATTTCCTGTATGCCATACAAAGTAATGGTTTTTTAACAAATTAAATACCTAAAAAGTTGACAAAAACATAAAAATTGTATACAAAACAATTATAAAAATGTTGAGTCTCTCTTCCAAAAAAGTGGCAGTCTTCAGTGTATCATACAATATTAATAACATACACCATTTTTAGAATGGGTAGCTAAATTACATTATTCTGTTAGCATAACAAATCTTTAAACTAACAAAGTTTATTTTTCTATGCTCCAGGTAAGTCCTTGAATGCCTGATTACAATGTAGTCAACTATCTTTAATTTAATTCTCATTCTTATTTTAAAATTTGCAGAGTTTGTAAGGGATACATATTATTCTAAGACTTTTAGGCTATTGTAGTGCTGTTGTCCAAGTCAATAAATGTTTGCTTACAAATGAAATGTTCTGTTTTCTTGAGGCAGGGTTAAAATTACTACCAGCTTTTTCCATGACCTAAAAAAATCAACTGGAAGAGTTAACCATCTCTAAAAATGAAGGCTTAAAAAACAGTGGTATATTTTGTGTTAAATTTCAACCCCTCTATGGGACTACCAAAAAGTGAGACCTCAAAGGTATTTTTTTTTTAATTTCCCTTTTGGTTTTGGTTTCTACTTTGCATGGTTTTTGAGAAGCTGAAAAACTGTTTGTCTTTCCTCACTAGCAAGCCTTTTCCATTTGGCAAATATTTATCTCCCTCCAACCTTTATCTAGTAGAAAAACCATGTTGGCTTCTCTTAAGAACACTAGTCTGTTAGCATAAAAAAGACTTCAAACTAATATATATCTTTGTTTTCAAAGGAATATGTCATGATTTCTATAGTTCTGGTTAGTTAACTTTACCTCTCTCTTTGGCTAGATGATTGCTACTTGAGATATCAGCATAATAAATATGAGATACAAATGAAAACTAGCTTAAAAACAGATAGATTGATTAAAGCAAATAACAACACACATGGATTTCAAATCAGGATTTTTGAATAAATATATCCTCTTTAAATCTGCAGTGTAGGAGTTGATGAAGACCACACTTGAGAGTCCCTACAGGCTGAGAGCCAATGTTCTTAAAAATGCTCACACCACAGGAAAATGTAAGTCGAGTGGTCACAACCCCTCCAGGTGCCTGGCAGTAACCTGCACCTCCTTGCACAGGAAACACATTAAAATTCCCCAAGTTTGCACTATCCTTCCCGATGCATCCCTCACAGTGTGGTTGCTTTCTGACATTGTCTTCCTTCTTACTCTTGGAATGGACCCTTGATGACCTTGTCACAAACGTTCCAGAAATTGTCTCTCCTATTTCTTGTAGAAAATCCTCAGCCTCTGAGCCACCTCAAGATCAAACTGGTACCCACAAATAAATAAATGCCTCAGCTCTGAGGAAGGTAGAGTCAGGACATCACACAACTAAGTGTGACTGCATGATGTGGTACTACTGCTTGGGCTAGGAGCTATTGATGGGCACTGTTGAGTTCCATCCTTTCTAGTGTTCTGAACTTGGAGGCAGCTCTCAAATTTTTATAAAACCTCCTTCACCAGCTCCAGGGACTGCCAGCTTTGGGAGGCCATCCTGCCCACTGGTGCTATTGCAGGAATGAGGCAGAGAGCCCTGAAGGAAGACTCAGATGTGCTGATGTTTCACCCTCCAATACCCACTCTAATCTTGAGGGAAGCAGGTCTCCTAGGTACTGGGGCTTGTCCTACCTCTCTCAGGAAGCAACACAACTGGAGTTGTACTCCTGATATGCCCACTCTATACCCTTATGCTGGTGATGTTTGTTGTCCTCAATAAAAATAACAATGACAGAAGCTACCCTGTGCAGCCTGTGTTAAGTGAATGCCTGTGCTAACACTTTATGTGCAGTATTTTATTGAGCACTCACCAAATCCTAGGAAGTAGAGTTAGAAGGAGCCAGAGCTCAGAGAGGTGAGGTAGAAGCTGAGGCCACAATACCAGACTTGAGGGCATTCTGTGCTCTTTGCTGTGGCTTATAGAGCTGACAGTTTAAAGGCAGCTTTTTCAGGAGCACTTCAAGCTGGGTGTTTGAAAGTAAAGTTTTAATTTTCATAGTGATGGACGACTCTTGCCTGAATCTTTCACTGTCACCAAAGCCATTGTGATCCCTAGCTCTGTCCTAGTTCTGGGGTGGCTGATACTGAGCCACCAGAGAGGAATATTGTGCTCAGAAAGGACCCATATGGCCTACCAGCCATGTCTGGGGGGTTGATTCTCAAACCTTCTATGGGTTAAGTGCAAGGAAGACTCCAGAAGCCACATCTGGCTATGTCCCCACAATCAGAGAAGATAATGTGTAAATCAGCTGAATAAAGCAAGTTGTCTCATAAGGCAGTGAGCTTATGCTTGAATCTGAACAATATTGAAGATGGCCATGGTCCTGAAGGACCTTAGAGGAATTACAGCCTTGATTATGCAGTTGATGTAAGGTACATCCAGATGTGTAGGGTTCTCTGAATGTGAAAATTGCTGAGTTCCTCTGCATCCCTGCAGCCTAAGCTGAACACACACATACACACACACACACACACACATCAGGTGGGTTCAAACTTCTTAACACAGAGGACACTCCAACCCAGGGCACACAATGTTCACAGAGCATAGCTAGGAAAAATGTAGAGTACCTGGAGTATTGTTTGGATGGCCTTAAGCCTGAGCCTAAGCAACTCCATTTTAAAAACTCCAGTTTGTAACTTGCAGTTTCACCAGGCACACCCACAGAGCCCTCCAGTATAGCCACAAACAAGTTACTTCTTTTCACCCAGATAAACAGAGTAAAGCCCCTCACAGGCTTTCCTCACCTGATAAAAGGGAAAGGTGAGAAGATCATGGTGGAGACCACCAGACCAGATGTTTCTGACCCCAGGGTAAATGATGTCACTGAGAAATTTGATGGTAGCTGATAAGGATTAGTATAAATAATAGAGCAAATGTACAGGATTTCAGCCAGCAGAAACAAGGATGAACTGGAGCTGGAGAGTCTGATGAGGACCTGACATCCCATCATTTGTCATCATTTCCTGAGCCTCTGCATGATCCTCAGTGCTCTCAACCTCTACTGCCTCATCTGGACCTTCGTGAGAGCTGCAACTTCTCCCTACAACCCTCTCCTCAACCAGTCATACATTCCACACCAGGAAAAACCTGCCTTGGTTCCAGACCTAGTCACCATGGTCTGAGTTAGTGTGCATCTGCTGGACATAAAGCCTAAGGCTTAAGACTCTTGAACGTAGCATGCATAGGGAATGTCCTGTCTTTAGAATATCATAATTAAGTGTATTTTGCAGTGTATTTGTATAATTAATGTAGAATTGTTTGCTGTGAATTGATTATGTCTATTGCAGTGCCTAGCATTAAGGATTGTCATTTTCTTGAGTAAGAACCTATAGAGTGAAACTGTATTGAGTAATTTGAGTGAATAAAGCACTGAAAGGGGCATAAGCACATGGACATTCTTTATTTCTCCCCTTGACTGCATACTTCGCAATTTTGCCCCCTCGTGACAGTTATACACAGAGAAATTTTAGGGAATAAGATCTTAGAGCCAATTTTTAGCAACAGTGATAGGGTGGGGGGCAAAGTAAATTTTTAGTGGCTTCATGGTGATCTTTATTGTTGAGGGTCTTCTGCATGGCAAGTGACATGTACCCCATCAAACAGGCTTTAAAAAGTTGTCTTCTCTGGTTCATGCACCTGTTAAGTTCACAAGTGTCTTTTCCAGCAATGGCCCTTTCCCACCCAGATAACCCTGGGACCTAAACAGGATAACTACAAGTCTCTTAGGCACAGAGTCACTCTCATATCAACTCTAAGAGAAAGCATGTTTCTTCTCCCTTATGAGTTCCTCCTGACCTCCACATCTTTTTCTGAGTCACTGTCTATGGGCTCTCGCAAGCCTGGTGCTAGGACTGAAGTCAGATGTCCGCATCACAGGATGCAGCTCACAGGTAGAAAAGATATCCACAGGCCAACACTGGGTGCTGGCTAGAGAGGTGCTGGCAGCCAGACGCTTCCACTTCTCCTGGACAGTTGTAACCACTAGAAGTGCCTGGAGCATCCCCTTCTTGACCCTGCAGAACAATGCCAGTTAAAGAGTGAAGGTAACACTCAGCATTGCACTCCAGCCAATGGGTGTCCTTTAAGTAAATTTCACATCCTCACACTTGATCTTACTCAGAGCCCTCCATAGCTCACTATTGCAGCTGAAATGTCTCAGCCACCTGATTACAAGAGATGCATGCAGGGAAATGACTGGAACAGTCCTCTGTCACATTTGAGGCTGAGTCAGAACCAGGTGCCAATGAAAGTTTACTTAGTCAGACTTAGAGGAAGCAGCAAATGCCAAACCTAGAAGTAGACAGCAAGTGTGGAGCTGTAAGCTCCCAGACTATGGACAAACTTCCAAAACATTTCAAGGAGATTCCAGTGCCCAGAAGCAGAAGTGGTGTATATGGAAACATTGTCACAATTGGCACATGTGGTACTGAGTAGCACAGGGCACAGCTAGGAAAGGTAGAGTAATTGGGGTATACATAGAGAAATTGTAGGGAATAGAGTTTTAGAACTGATTAGAGCATCAGTGATAGGGTGGTGGACAAAGTAAATTTTTAAGTGGCTTTGTTGGGTTAAAATCCCAGCACATGTGGTCTTATTAAGCACCCTGGAGCTAACTTTCTGGGTCTTTTGTTATCTGTCAGGTGAGGTTTTTTCAGGGGCTCTTCCCTCTACCATTAGTTTTCTTCCAGGCTAAAGTTTTGAGGATGCCTCCTCAAGCAGGCCCCTCCTGAAGTGCTTACTGCTCTTCCACCTGAAGCTGATGCCTTTCCAGGTCTCTGTGACACATCACTTTGATTTGGCTTCCCTGGCCTGGACTTGTTCTTCTAGAAGTATAACCAGCTAT